>NW_019944704.1:0-1054 GCF_002910315.2 Salvelinus sp. IW2-2015
CCCTACACTAACAGTCTGTCTGTATTAACCCTACACTAACAGTCTGTCTGTATTTACCCTACACTAACAGTCTGTCTGTATTAATGCACGAGGGGGTGTGGTGTATTGGCCAAGGGCTGTTCTTATGCACGATGCGAAGCGGAGTGCCTGGATACAGCCCTTAGCTGTGGTATATTGGCTATATACCACAAACCCCCAAAGTACCTCATTGCTATTATAAACTCATCAACATAAGTAGAACAGTAAACAAGTTTTTCTGCGTCATACCAGTATGATATTGTCTGATATACACACAGCTGAATGGCTGTTTTAGCCAATCAGCATCCAGGACCCAAACTACCAGGTTTATAATACCTCTTATCCTCATCATTATACCATGTGCTGAATATAGAACTTAAAGGTAATTCAAGTCATTTTACAAAGAGGTGTAACACGTGTACTGTATTGTATTGACTACTGGAGGTTGAACAGGTGACTTGTCTCTGTTTCAGATTCTCTGATGAAGTGGTCCCCTCCTTCCTCTGCACTGTAAACATTCACATTATAGACTGTTGTATCAACTGCCTTCGGGGACTTATGGCAGCCTAGAGGTTCTAATAGTTATATATGCAAACCCATATCCACTGTGTTGTGTTCTGACCCCATATCCACTGTGTTGTGTTCTGACCCCATATCCACTGTGTTGTGTTCTGACCCCATATCCACTGTGTTGTGTTCTCACACCATTTCCACTGTGTTGTGTTCTCACACCATATCCACTGTGTTGTGTTCTGACCCCATATCCACTGTGTTGTGTTCTGGTCCTGGTAATGTACCTGTTGTTTTACCATGCGCTCTCCCTATGCTGGAGCTTCTGCTGCCTCTGGCTGTGAACCTCTAGCAGTGGGAGTCACATTCTTGTCCGGCCACATTTACAGTGCGGACAGACCACATTTACAGTGAGGTCTGGCCACATTTACAGTGAGGACTGGCCACATTTACAGTGAGAACTGACCACATTTACAGTGAGGACTGACCACATTTACAGTGAGGTCTGGCCACATTTACAGTGAGG
>NW_019944704.1:5285-14419 GCF_002910315.2 Salvelinus sp. IW2-2015
AGTGAGGACTGAGGCCAGCATTTACAGTGAAGACTGAACCAGACTTTACAGTGACGGTACCGCGGACAACAATGTACAATGACCGGTCAGCCACATTTACAGTGGACGAGGACTGACCAGACTTTTACAGTTGAGGTCCTGCAGGCCACATTATAACAGTGAGGTCCGCGCCAATTAACAGTGAGGACTGACCACATTTCACAGTGAGTCTAGGCCAACATTTACAGTGAGGTCTGGCCACAATTTACAGTGAGGACTGACCAGATTCTACAGTGAGGTACCGGCCCACATTTACAGTGAGACTGGCCACATTTACCAGTTGAGGACTTGGCCACATTTACAGTGAGGTCCGGACACATTTACAGTGAGGTCCGGCCACATTTACAGTGAGGTCCGCCACGTTATACAGTGAGGACTGGCCACATTTACGTGAGGACTGACCAGATTTACAGTGAGGTCCGGACCAAAAAAAACCCAATTTTTTCTTTTTAAACCAAATTATGAGGGCGGGGTTTTTCCCGGCCACATTTACAGTGAGGCACCTGACCAGATTTACAGTGAGCGTCCCGGCCACATTTACAGTGAGGTCCGGCCACCATTCTACAAGTGAGGACTCCTGAACCACATTTACAAGTGAGACGGTCTGGCCACATTACAGTGAGTCTGGCCCATTTACAGTGAGGCCACCATTTACAGTGAGTCTGACCAGTAGCGCCGACGATTATTTCCAATGTTTGAGTACAGCAGCACACAAGCAGCACATCGTTAATAAAGGGAGCTTCCTGAATCCTGGCACCCTGTTTCCTTTCTTGCGTGAGGAGTCAAACAGATGGCGTTATTGTCTTTCAGGAGGAGACAAGTTAAACACAGACCTTTTCTTTCCCTTCCGCTTGGCAAGTCCCTGCTTGCGTCGTTCTGATTGCTCTGACTCCATTTAACTGAGCATCGCTCTGACTCCCCCGAAGTCACGTACCATTTGAAGCATCACTCTGACTCCGAGGTCCAACGTCCATTTGAAGCATCGCCTCTGCACTCCGCGAGTCCACAGCACCATGTTGAACTCAATCGCTCGACTCAGACGTCACGTCCATTTGCAATCATCACTCTGATTCCGGTTCAGGTGCCATTTGACCCAAGCATCGCTCTCGACTTCCGCAGCTCCACTTGCTTTCTTTGCTATGCAAACAGCGGACTGGAGTCCTGTGTGCTGAGCGCATGCACCCCCTTATACCAGTATCATTGGTTGCAACCAAGCCTCTCCACACACACTAGGACTGCCTGCAGAAACTGCTCTGAAAACCTTTCTAGTTATTCATGCAGTTGGTTTGGCGAAGACAATGTAAGACAATACAGAATGCATTTTACACTCAATTATGCCTAAATCACCATGAACAACATGTATTTAGACCACATCACATGGCCATCGCATTATTAATATGACCTATACAGTATTACTGCCACATGATGAATAAGCACCAATTTGGAAATTACTGAAACTTAGTACAATTTTTAGTTATTTACATTGTTTTGGGTTAAAATGCCAAATTATCTTTAATCAACTGCTCATTTTAAATCAGTCCAGTGCACTTGATGTAAGAAACAGGCTCAAACAAACATTAATGAATCTCACCCAGCCCTAATTAAATGGTAATTAATTGTCTCCATCTCATTATTTTGCCGCTCTTTTTCACCCGCCAAACACAACTGCTGCTACCCTGAGGTAAGGGCCCTAACAGCGGGCTCCACGCTTCCCGATAACTCAGCCGGGATCTGACCAGGAACACTTGGCCCCTGGCATTTCTCAACACCACCGGCCCCATTTTCTCCCTTGAGGACCCATTACTAGCACACGAATAATGGAGCGCCCACTGGCTAAAAAGGCACCAGCCCCAGCTGCTGCATTTGCCCGAAATGCCAAATGGTCCAAAGTCCTCCCCTGCCGTTAACCCCACTTCGGTCCCAATTCCTTTCAACATTTACAAGCAGGCGAAAGCATTCACTATATTTCAGTCATATTTCTCCCCCTTTCTTGTCATTTGATGCTAGCATGAACAGAGCCTGGTAATGGAGCTATCTGTCAGAGGTTTCACACGCATCACACACAGAAGCTTCACACACAAACACACACAGGTCTAAACTAGCACTCAGCGCAGAACGGCTTCCCTGCCTACCACATGTCTGGCCCCAGAGCAAGCAATCCATCACCACAATGCAGCTCCACCCACACTCCCTACAGGAGGAGACGGTCTAAGAGAGAGTCTACAGTCCTCCCCACCACCCACACCTCCAACAGGGACAGAGACTGTCTAGAGGCATACTTCTACATCCCCCCCTCCCACCACCACACCCTCCATACAGACAGCACTGTCTAAGAGATATTCTACAGTCCCCACCACCAAACCACCTTCCATACAAGGGACAGACCTGTATAGAGACTATATCTCCACAGTCCCCAACCACCCACGAACCTCCATACAGGGACAGAACTGTCTAGAAGATATTCATACAAGTCTCCTCACCACCACACCTCATACAGGAACAGACTGTTACGAGTATTCTACAGTCCTCCACACCACCACACCTCCATACAGGACAGATGCTCTGAAGATATTCTCACAGTCCTTCCTCACCACCACAGCTCCCTACAGGACAGGACTGTCTTAGAGATTATTCTACCGTCCCCCCCCTCCACCACCACACTCACTACAACAGGACAGCACTGTGCTAGAGAATTTTACAGTCCCCACCCACACCACCCCCATCAGCCCGGACGGACTCTAGAATATTCTACAGTCCCTCACCCAATCACCAACCCCTACCAGGCAGCCAACGCTTTAGAGATATTCACTCACCCCTCCACACCACCACACCTCCAACGGTAAGACGTCTCAGACGATATACAGTCCCCCACCACCACCACCTTCCATACAGGGACAGACCTGTCTAGACGTCAGTATTCTTCACCGTCCCCCACCCACACCCACCCACACCTCCATAAACAGGGACAGACTGTCTAGAAGACTCAATTCAATCCTTACAGAATTCCTCCACCACCAAACCCACACCTCCAATACAGGGGACAGACTTCTAGAGATACACAGTCCCCCACCACCACCACATCTCCATACAGGGACCAGACGTCTAGAGCATATTCTACAGTCCATCCACCACCACCACACCTCCATACAGGACAGACTGTCTAGAGATATCTTACAGTCGCGTCTCCATCCACCACACACATCTCTATTCTTATTTGATTGCAATTAACCAAGCACTTACAAAAACCCTTGGCTTTTTCATCCCATCATATAGTACAGGTGCATATACTGTAGCATAAATAGTCTGACTTGGAATGGTCTGAGTGTGTAAGACTGCATCCCAAATGCACCCTATTCACTGACCAGGACCAAAACCAGGAACTGAACCAGGACCAGAACCAGGACCAAAACTGGGGAGAGACCAGGACCAGACCAGGACCAGACCAGAACCAGGACCAGACCAAGAACAGAACCAGGACCAGACCAGGAACAGAACCAGAACCAGGAACAGAACCAGAACCAGGAACAGAACCTGGACCAGAACCAGACCAGGAACAGAACCAAACCAGGAACAGAACCAGGAACAGAACCAGGAACAGAACCAGGGCAATGACAGTATAGGCACCATCATATGCTGCTCAGTTGGCTTTTTGACATTGCCGGCTCATCAAGACTCTACTGCTCTGCATGGGCACAAGACCATGATAACTCACAGCAATGTGCCATGAGACTATGTTACCCACAACTTAGCTTGCAGTACTTGATACTATAGGATGATACATGTACCAACAGAGAGGTGTACTACTGCCACCTGCAGTGACTAAAAATGTTACGTTATACTAGAGCTGTGGCGGTCATTACATTTTGTCAGGCAGTGACTGTCAAGCAAATAACTGCCGGTCTCACAGTGATTGACCYTTAATTAACATAAACACATTTAGCGTCTCCTGGCTTCCACACACTACAAGCCACTGACGCCAACCRTRGGAACATCRACACTTTAAAAAGTCTKAGAAATCCATGTAAGAAAGCCTACACCATCACAAAAAATCCATTATTTATCTTAGACAGGTCTAAAGAAACATGATATGAAGAAGAACAGAATAGCAGACTCTGAGTTGTACTTAATGTTAGGCTCTGATCTTTGCTATGCCATATGGCTGTGGGCTACACTAGTTCTTTAGGCAGACAAAATGTGCTACTAGAATTCTGTGGCATTATTTTCAGTATGAAGAATACATTGAACACAGCATTCATTAAATAAAAAGGATGTTTTCGCCAAACAATTTCTGAGGAGTGCGCATGCTGTGTTGAGCGGTTAACAAAGAATTTGAATACATTCTAAGGCTGCATGACTACAACTCTAATGATGATTTGAAAAAAGTCACATGAAAGGCATGAGCTCTACTTTGTTTCTTGTGCAAGCTGTACACACTTCATCAGTCTCTCATTCACAATTTGACAAGCACTTGATAATGCTTTGAATTTCCCGGCGGGCATCCCTCTTGTGTAGCGGGAATGCCCCCTAAAAAATCCTTGCCTGGCCTCCCGGGTGGCGCAGTGGTCTAGGGCACTGCATCGCAGTGCTAGCTGCCGCCCACCAGAGTCTCTGGGTTCGCGCCCAGGCTCTGCTCGCAGCCGGCCGCGACCGGGAGGTCCTTTGGAGGCGACGCACAATTGGCCTAGCGTCGTCCGGGTTAGGGAGGGTTTGGCCGGTAGGGATATCCTTGTCTCATCCGCTCCAGCGACTCCTGTGCGGGCCGGCGCCAGTGCGCGCTAGCCAAGGGGCCAGGTGCACGGTGTTTCCTCCGACACATTGGTGCGGCTGGCTTCCGGGTTGGAGGCGCGCTGTGTTAAGAAGCAGTGCGGCTTGGTTGGGTTGTGCTTCGGAGGAACGCGTGGCTTTTCGACCTTCGTCTCTCCCGAGCCGTACGGGAGTTGTAGCGATGAGACAAGATAGTAATTACTAGCGATGGATACCACAAAAAATTGGGGAGAAAAGGGGAGAAAAATTTAATAAAAAATACAAAAATCCTTGCCTTTTGTGGCCAGTGGCTATTGTGCCCCTGAATATAATCATTATAATTCCCTCTCCAGGCTGCGTGCTACAAAGCGTGCTCACTCAGATATCGCCATTCTTATTAGCCAATGCCCATCCCAAGTGATCAGATCCTTCTCACAGGCATCTCAGCTCCGAAGTAAGCTACAAGTGAAGACGACACACGGCGACGCACACTGCTTTCATATTGAAGATGCTAGAAGAACTGTCCACATTTACTTTCATCAGCCAACAAGATGAGTAGGCCTAACCAACAGAAAAAGCACTCGCTTATGTCAATCTACTATCCCCCATAGTACACAAGTTATATTGGTCCGCTTGTCCTTTTTGAGGGAGAAATAAATATTCCAAACATAGTCATGGACATGTGTGGGAATGCGAAAGATCCCAAATTAACCACACTGTACCAGACACGTTTGTGTAGAGAACATCTCATTGCCTACAGATTAAAATACTACAAATACTGGCCTGAATATATCTATTAATCAACTGCAGTAATAATGAGTATTACTGGGTCAGCATCTGCTATTTGAATGACTTCTGAGGTATTAATTATGAGCTTGTCTTCTTAATTAAGGGACGGGTTCAATTGGAAATGTATTAAAATCACCACTAGCAACGTGTTTAAAGAACAGTTGACAAAAACAAATTAAACTGCCCTGAGGAGAAAACATTGTATCAAGAACAAAGCTTGGTGTAGAATGACAAACAAGTTACTGTGTTTCTAGACTTTAGCCTGGCTGGCTAGCCGGGCCATTAACTCATAATTGGGTGAACCCCTGTGTGGAAGAGGATGCCATTTGTGTATGAAAGCAAATCATAGTTGATCTTATATGACAGGGGTAGGCAACTAGATTCAGCAGCGGGACCATTTTTGTCAGAGCGGATGGTCGGAACATAATTATAATAATTTGCACACTGCAAATTGACTACAACTAAGCCCAAAAAGAGGTTGTATATGAAAATAATAATAACTTCATACCTTGTTTTGGCCGCCTTGTGTCGACACGTTCCATAAAGTGCTCTGATACCAGATGAACACAAAATGAAAACAAGCATGAAAGAAATGTCAAAAGGGACAGAGATCCGGCCTGTTGCATGAAAGGAGAACCACACAAAATCATGAGGTTGGGATGGGAGATATTGGCCTTGATGACATAGTTAAATCATGAGGTTGGGATGGGAGATATTGGCCTTGATGACATAGTTAAATCATGAGGTTGGGATGGGCGATATTGGCCTTGATGACATAGTTAAATCATAAGGATGGGATGGGAGATATTGGCCTTGATGACATAGTTAATCATGAGGTTGGGATGGGCGATATTGGCCTTGATGACATAGTTAATCATGAGGTTGGGATGGGAGATATTGGCCATGATGACATACTGTACAGTGCATTCAGAAAGTATTCAGACCCCTTGACCTTTTCCACGTTTTGTTACATTACAGCCTTATTATAAAATTGATGAAATACAACATTTTCATTATCAATCTACACACAACAACCCATAATGACACAGCAAAAACAGGTTTTTAGAAATGTTCGCAAATTTATATTAAAAAAACAACTTTAATATCTTATTTATTTACATAAGTCCCTTTGCTATGAGACTTGAAATTGAGCTCAGGTGCATCCTGTTTCCACTGATRATCCTTGAGATGTTAATACAACTTGATTGGAGTCCACCTGTGAGAAATTCAATTGATTGGARATGATTTGAAAAGGCACACACCTGTCTATACAAGCTCCCACKGTTGACAGTGCATGTCAGAGCAAAAACCAAGCCATGAGGTCGAAGGAATTGCCCGTAGAGCTCCGAGACAGGATTGTGTCGAGGCACAGATCTGGGGAAGCATACCAAAACATTTCTACCTTTCTGCAGCATTGAAGGTCCCCAAGAACACCGTGGCCTCCATCTAGAGCTGGTCGCCCGGCCAAATGGAGCAATCGGGGGAGAAGGGCTTGGTCAGGGAGGTGACCAAGAAACCGATGGTCCACCTGAAAGCGCTCCAGAGTTCCTCTGTGGAGATGAGAGAACCTTCCAGAAGGACAAGCATCTCTGTAGAGTGGCCAGACGGAAGCCACTCCTCAGTAAAAGGCACATCGCAGCCCGCTTGGTTTGCCAAACGGCAACTAAGGACTCTCAGACCATGAGAAACAAGATTCTCTGGTTTGATTAAACCAAGATTGAACTATTTGGCCTGAATGCCAAGCGCCACATCTGGAGAAAACTTGGCACCATTCCTACGGTGAAGCATGGTGGTGGCAGATGTTTTTCAGCGACAGGGACTGGAAGACTAGTCAGGATCCAGGGAAAGATGAACGGAGCAAAGTACAAGAGAGATCCTTGATGAAAACTTGCTCCAGAAAGCTCAGGATCTCAGACTGAGGCGAAAGTTCACCTTCCAACAGGACAACGACCCTAAGCACACAGACAAGAACAATGCAGGAGTTGCTTCGGGACAAGTGTCTGAATGTGTGTGCCAAGCTTGTAGCATCATACCCAAAAAGGCTATAATCGCTGCCAAAGGTGTTTCAACAAAGTACTGAGTAAAGGGTCTGAATAGTTATTTAAATGGTATTTCTACAAACCGGTTTTGCTTTGTCATTATGGGTATTGTGATGTCATTATGGGGTATTGTGTGTAGATTGACGATAAAAAAAAAAAAAGAATCCATTTTAGAATAGGCTGTAACGTAACAAAATATGGAAAAAGTCAAGGGGTCTGAATACTTTCCGAATGCACTGTGCATAGTTATGAGATTGGGACGGGAGATATTGGCCTTGATGACATACAGTACCAGTCAAAAGTTTGGACACACCTACTCATTCAAGGATTCTTTACATTTTTACTATTTTCTACATTGTAGAATAATAGTGAAGACATCAACACTATGAAAAAACACATATGAAATCATGTAGTAACCAAAAAAGTGTTAAACAAATCAACATAATTTTTAGATTCTTCAAAGTAGCCACCCTTTGCCTTGATGACAGCTTTGCACATTCTTGGCATTCTCTCAACCAGCTTCACATGGAATGCTTGTCCAACAGTCTTGAAGGAGTTCCACATATGCTGAGCACTTGTTGGCTGCTTTTCCTTCACTCTGCGGTCCCACTCATCCCAAACCAATTAAACTCCGTTGAGATCGGGTGGTTGTGGAGGCCAGGTCATCTGATGCAGCACTCCCATCACTCTCCTTCTTGTTCAAATAGCCCTTACACAGCCTGGAGGTGTGTTGGGCCATTGTCCTACTGAAAATAAATGATAGTCCCACTAAGTGAAAACCAGATGGGATGGCGCATCGCTGCAGAATGCTGTGGTAGCCATGCTGGTTAGTGTGCCATGAATTCTAAATAAATCACTGACAGTGTCACCAGTAAAAGCACCCCCACCCGTCACTCCTCCACACTTCACAGTGGGAACCACACATGCAGAGATCATCTGTTCACCTACTCTGCGTCTCAGAAAGACACGGCGGTTGGAACCAAAAATCTCAAATTTGACTCATCAGACCAAATTACAGATTTCCACCGGTCTAATGTCTATTGCTCATGTTTCTTGGCCCAAGCAAGTCTCTCTTCTCCTTAGTGGTTTCTTTGCAGCAATTCGACCATGAAGGCCTGATTCACTCCTCTGAACAGATGATGTTGAGATGTGTTTCTTACTTGAAGTCTGTGAAGCATTTATTTGGGCTGCAATCTGAGGTGCAGTTACTGTACTAATGAACTTATCCTCTGCAGCAGAGGGAACTCTGGGTCTTCCTTTCCTGTGGCGGTCTTCGTGAAAGCCAGTTTCCTCATAGCGCTTGATGGTTTTTGCAGCTGAACTTTCAAAGTTTCTACATTTTCCAGATTGACTGCCTTCATGTCTTAAAGTAATGATGCACTGTCGTTTCTATTTGTTTATTTGGGCTGTTCTTGCAATATATGGACTTGGTATTGTACCAATAGGGATATCTTCTGTATACCACCCCTACCTTGTCCCAGCACAACTGATTGGCTCAAACGCATTACGAAGGACAGAAGAAGA
>NW_019944704.1:17117-27293 GCF_002910315.2 Salvelinus sp. IW2-2015
CAGGGAGTAACCAGAGCTCGATGGAGCCCTGTGCTTCTCCCCTGGTGACTGCTGCTGCTGGCAGTGGCCCGCTGGAGCAGGTCCTCTCTCAGGGCCCTGACGGCAGAGAAGGGTCCCTCCACTGAAGCTTTACCCCCTGGCTGGGTAGAAGGCAGATCCTCACTGATCTGTGAGCAGACTGCAGCTCTGGATCACGGCCTCCTGCTGTTCCTCGTCACCGAAGATTGACAGGTCCACTTTAGCGTTCAAGTAGAACAACACCTATGACATGATGAATATAGGATCAGTCAGTATGTGTACTGTGTGTACTTTCCTTCCATGCAGGAATAGAAACATTTACTGTATTGATTTACTGTTGATTGATTGGATTGCCTGACTGTACTCACGTCTTGGGTGAATTTGTAACAGTGATAGGGTAGTCTTGAGGGAACTCCTTGTCACACATATCTGTTTCTTTCTGATTACCATCTCAGCATCTGTTACAATACATTTGTTGTTATGATCTATAGGCATATATGTAACAAAACTACATCCAGCTAAGAACATTTTTGTTACAGTATTTCTGTACCTCTGGTGTTTTCAAATGTAACAAAAGCCACCCCCTTGAAGCTGGTCGGGTACTTGACGTTTTCTACATCTCCTCCGTGGCTTCTGGAGCTCTGGAAGTGAATAACCAGCTTGTCTGCCATGCGACTGCTGGACAGTGTGTCTGGTACACCAGAGACCACGACTGTCCTGTTCTCCTCTGAGAGGTCATCATCTAGAATGAATGGCATGAAATAAACCATGGTCATGTGGAGGTTTAGCCTATCTATCACTAAAACGATGCAAATAATTCAGATTGTAAAACGTATCTTTTCTTAAAATGTATTCTCTTTGAACTGATCTCTTAAAATGCTGTGGATGTTAAAACAAATAACCAAAAACTACTCTTGAATGATTTTAAGGGTGTGTTCGTAAATTCACTCTGGAATGTCTGAGTYGCCTCTGGGCGTTGGTAAATTCAGAGCGTTTCGCTCTCTGCGCGTTCAGAGCGCGCAGTGGACGCTCTGGTCAGGAGTAGGGTTGATCCGAGCGTTCTGACCTCACAATGGCAGTCAAACACCCAAGCTAACTGGCTAAAGTTAGCTAGCTACGTCCAGACAAGAATTAGGGAACGCCTCACTCTGACCGTTTTACTCTGACCGTTTTACTCACCTTAGCAGAGCTGGTTAGGCTGTTGTCATGTTATCTAGAGCATTGGTGACTGTAACTGTGCTGCTGGCAAAAAATGTTTTAGCCGACGTTGACTGACACCGGTCATAGTTAACTGGTGTTGAGCGTTCGTTCTGGCACACTCAGACGAGAGTGCTCTGAAATCGGAGTAGATAGCCAGAGTGAATTTKCGAACGCACCCTAAATCATGCCATAACTTAGCAGAAAACTGGATCTATCATGKWTGAAGTAGAACTTACCCGTTTCAGTTTAAACAACACTAATTTCAAKTCAGAGCGAGATGTAGTATATGTCGACTGCCATTGACAATATGAAAACCAAACGCGTTTACCTTGTTTCGGTTTCGATGTGTGAATCGGAGTAGAATYCCWGATCTAAGGTCCGTTTAGCATTTCTGCTTTATGGATTTCAGATGGATACGCGGATACTAGACCTGCGTCTACTCAATAATTATCGATATACTGATGCCGAGTTCAAAACAACTGGGAGCGAGGTCAAATCAGAGGTCAAGTGATCTGTTTAAACGCACTAAGTCCCATTCCCAGTTGTTTTGAACGCTGCATAACAAGATAATACAGGTGTCTCCGCCCAACGCGGCACCGCGGGCTGTCTAGCTCCCGCCTATCCGTTCTGTGATTGGTGGAGTTATAAGTAGAGGATACGTAAACGCTCCGAGCCAACTACACGCAGGTCACCAACCTCCGCAGCCCCAGAATAACTTTATTCCGTTGCGTTTGTTTAAGCTGTTTATCCCGCTTATACCACAGTTGCCAAATAAAACAATACTAAGCACATATTTACAGGTAGAAATAAAATTTGTTTCGTTTTTATTTTCATTTATATAAGCGAATTCATCACTTTCTCATATTTTGGTTGCTAGAGATGCGACCAGTCGTTCGTCCTTATGTTCCGTTGCCATAACGTTATGATCTCTGTTTGCTAGCTAGCCAGCTAGCTACGACTAAGACAATCACGACCTAGTCTGCAGACAGAATAACAGCAAAGTAACTTGGTAGCTGTTTTTCTCAATTCATTAAGATACATCCATAACAATGAGCTGATAATGCCCGATTTTGCTTGACATAGTTTATGTTTCCCTTCTCGTCAGACACTCGTGAACACGAGAAGAGGAATCGCATTGCATATAAAACACTACGCTAGAAGCTATCAAACCTGCCAATATGACAACTGAATAAAATAAATACTTGTTACTGAAAACAGTGGTCATACGACATGATGTGGGAGGAATTTGAACAGTACAGTAGGACCAGAGAAGTTCATGTTCATCACTCACACGGTTAGGTCATCAGATCTCCCAAAAAAAATGGCTCTTCGCTAGCTACATTTTTTTCTCGTTGGACCTGCGTTTACAATGTATCCAATTTCAGTTTTGTAGTTGTTGGTTTAGCTTTCTGTACACTTTGTAGCAAGTTATAATTTGCTTGATGCGCGAAACAATGAACATACGCCACCTACTGGAGGAAGACAGATTTTCCGCCGAGTTGAGCCTCTGCTCTCCGCCATTGGTAGTGAAATGCAATAATAACAAGTCCACCAGTGGGCACTGTCGCTCTAACCTTGAAATTCGGTTCATACCATCGCACAATAAACAAAAATATATCACAGATTCTCCTTGTAGGATGAACACCACAATATTGAAGGAAGTTTCTCTGGGGCTTTTATATTTTACGTTGGATGATGATATCCTATGGAGAACAACCGTGTTAAATTCAATGTTTATACAAGAACACAATTATTGTAGCTAATATAAATTATACAGTTAACTGCCAAATAATGAAAAACCCTTTAGAGTAAAGAGGGATACAAAGTATATTGAAAGCTGGTGCTTCCACACAGGTGTGGTTCAATTAACATCCCGTCATGCTAACATGTAAAAAATGCTGGTTGGTCATTATTTTTGGTAACCATCTATCGCTCCATAGGATGACAATGTCCCAATGCACAAGTGGTCACGGAATGGTTGATGAGCATGAAAAACGATCTAAACCAAATGCCATGGCCGTCTGTCACCAGATATCAACCAAATTGAACACTTATGGGAGATTCTGGAAAGTGAATGAAACAGCATTTTCCACCATCAACAAAACACCAGATGATGTTGTGGAATAATGGTGTGGCAGCCCTCGACAGAGTTCGACACTTGTATAATCTATGCCAAGGTGCATTGAAGCTGTATGTTGGCAGTTACCTGTATGTCCTTGGTGGTAATGACGCCAGCAGAAAGAATCTCATATTTTTGTCAAATGACAGAGATGGTGTTGAAATGACAAAGCACATACTTTTGGTGTAAACATTTATTGTTTTCAAACAGAAATAAAACATCTTGCACCAGCAGACTGTACATCTCTCCTGAATCCACCATCAACAACCATCTTAAATCTCTCCTGAATCCACCATTAACAACCATCTTAAATCTCTCCTGAATCCACATCCAACAACCATCTTAAATCTCTCCTGAATCCACCATCAACAACCATATTAAATAGACATTTGTTTGGGTATGATGGGGTTAGGGGTGTGTTGTGAATAATGCACACTTTTCCAGTGACCTTCTGATAGGATACAAATGGTAAAACGAACTAACATGAAAGGAATTGCCTGGCCACCCTATTAGTGCACTACTTTTGATACGTTAGCAGGGAATGGGTGGACTGAACAGAGAGGGTTGGAGGAGGTTGGTGAGAAGGCCATTCATTTTAGAAAAGCTCAAATAGAATAAACCATCAATGAGATGCACCAATTTCCATCTTTTACCTTCAAAACCACTATCAAAACAAACATTTCTCTCCTTTGGCCAGTGCAAAGATACATTTACTGTGTAGAAATTACTGTGTAGAAAAGTGAGAATAATTTAGCTACCATATCAGTGATGATTTATTGTGAATGAAATTGGTGAGTCAGAGTTTATACAAATGGAATTGGATGGCGTGTCTTGTCTTTAGGGGTGTTTGGGAGAGGGATGGACAGGGGCACCAGAGTCCAGTTAGAAGGCACAAAAAGAACATTCTGTTGGGCTAAGTCCCAAACAGAACCCMATTCTCTAGATAGTGCACTACTTTAGACCAGGTCCCATAGGGCTCATAAAACCACAGCCCTATGAGACCTAAGTAGTGCACTATATAGGGAAATAGGGTGCCATTTGGGACACAACCTTGTTCTAGAAGACTCTAATCTGCTGTTTTAGTAGCACACCAACTGACTAAACAGGAGACTGACTCTAKGGGCCGAATACTAACTTGATATTATACACCAGCACAACTCAGGTTTTCGTGTAAATAAAGCTTTTACGTCAATGGGACATTTTAAACTGAAATCTGGAGTTATCRGTTGCAGATCTCAAATCAGAATCCGGCCCAAAGAGAGACACTCTTGTCCAATGAGAGACACTTGGTATATTATCCTCTTGTAATGAATGAGTACAACCCTGCTTTGGGTGTTCTGACTGCAGCTTTTAACAAACATAAAACAAAATAAAATAAAACATGCTGCTCCTTTACCATGTTCTGTCTGCAAATAAAATATGACACTTTTGGAACTTCAAGCTTMTTTTTCTGTCTGTGTCTTTGTGTTTCAACATTGGTGTGTTGTCAGATCCTTTTTACACATTTTCATCTCAAAAAATAGAGAACGTTCTAAAGGCATTTCCAGAAAGCCTCTACAACTCAAGTGAAYAAGCTGTTAGATAATGCCAACCGAGTGATACTCCATCAGTCTGTCTGTCAGTCCGGTGGGAAGTGGAGACTAGTGAGTGATGCTTGCAGAAGAGGGGTGTCTGGTTGGTTGGCCAATGGCAGCAGTGGAGGTGGAGGGGCCATGGCGAGGGCCCGTGACAGGCAGCCCCTCATAGCACCCCGTGGGAGACCCTAGAACAACCTCTCAGGGGCCCTAGTAACATATCACCCCACCCTGCTATTGAGAGSWYGTCCTCTCCTGGTTGGCTGGCTACAGCACCCCACCCTGCTATTGAGAGGTGGTCCTCTCCTGGTTGYCTGGCTACAGCACCCCACCCTGCTATTGAGAGCTGGTCCTCTCCAGGTTGTGAAACTCAGAGTGTCTCTTGCTAGTTCTCAGTTTGAACGTMGTGGTAAGGAGGGGCCCAGGGCCGGCAGGGCCACTGTGTCTGAGCAAGGCGTTCTGAGCTGCGTACCTGGAGGGAAACACAGCCAGGATGGTGTAGGTGGACGCCAGGTCGTTATGGTTACTACTGGGGGGTTTGGAACAGGAAGTAGTGTCAGTGTTTGTGTCACCGTTTTTACCGTCCCCCCCAGCCCCACAGTGCTTCAGCAGGGTTTCACCAGACTGGTTCTGGTGTTGGTGCTGTTGGGTCTCAGACAACCACTTGATCATGGCCCCTCCTCTGTATAGTTCCCCCAGGAGAGAGTCTGCCTCCGTACGACTGATGCCCTCTGGTAGCTCCAGCACCTCCAGGACTCCACTGTTCACTGCAGAGAGAGAATTGATTGATTCACCAGGTCAGTTATTGACAACATGATCTTTTACCACTTACTGCATGGAGACCAACAGAAGCTGATCATCTCTAGTGGCAACAGGGATGACATTTAGGTTGGCTGTTTTTGGGGAGTAATTGTGGACCAATGAACACTACTAGAGTGATTTCAATAAGGATAATATTTTCCTTCTAAAATAAAATCTTGCTGTGTGGAATCCAATCCAGTATGTGAGAGAGATCATTATATCCCTAAAACCTAGGTACACCAGTTTATGTATTTAGCCAGGTGTGAATTCTGCCTAGTCTATAAATTCTTCTTGGTCTCGCTCGTCCCAAGGTCATGGTCTCGCTCGTCCAAGGGTCATGGTCTCGCTCTTCCCAAGGGTCATGGTCTCGCTCGTCCCCGGTCATGGTCTCGCTCGTCCAAGGGTCATGGTCTCGCTCGTCCCAAGGGTCATGGTCTCGCTCGTCCCAAGGTCATGGTCTCGCTCGTCCCAAGGGTCATGGTCTCGCTCGTCCCAAGGGTCATGGTCTCGCTCGTCCCAAGGGTCATGGTCTCGCTCGTCCAAGGGTCATGGTCTCGCTCGTCCCGGTCATGGTCTCGCTGTCCCAAGGGCATGGTCTCGCTCGTCCCAAGGGTCATGGTCTCGCTCGTCCCAGGGTCATGCGTCTCGCTCGTCCCAAGGGTCATGGTCTCGCTCGTCCCAAGGGTCATGGTCTCGCTCGTCCAAGGTCATGGTCTCGCTCGTCCAAGGGTCATGGTCTCGCTCGTCCCAAGGGTCATGGTCTCGCTCGTCCCAAGGGTCATGGTCTCGCTCGTCCCAAGGTCATGGTCTCGCTCGTCCCAAGGTCATGGTCTCGCTCGTCCCAAGGGTCATGGTCTCTCCTCTCTATTACCTGGGTCACCTACACTAAGATCTGATGATAATGACTTCCTAGGCGGTGGTCTCCTCCCTCGCCCCCCATGATGCCGGATTCCCATTGGGCCCTGAGGGAAAAGGAAAAGGAGGCAGACATGTTGACTGGACTGAGCTTTTATTGTCTACTTTTTCATCTTTTAATCTTACATTTTCACGTCACAGATTTGGCACATTTTGTCGTACGAAAAAACCTTCTTTGTCAAGTGTGTGTTCTGAGGACTCACGTGGTGGTGGTTGGGATCATGTGGTGTGTGCCGTGGATCAGCGGAGGCCTGATGGCAGGTTGTACTGGAGGGGTTGACCCAGTAATGGGTATCTGCCGTCCACTGCCTGCCCTGGGCCGAAGGGTCTGGGGAACTGGGTGATTATGGATGGGGTGGGGCGCCGAGTGGAGGTTCTTATGGAGGTGAGTTGGTGGGTGGAGCTTGGGGCTGGGCCGGAGGCGTGCTGGCGCCGCCCAGCTGGGGACTGTTCTAAGGACAGAGGCAGAAAGGAGGGACAGGGACGTGGGGGTCAAAGAGGGGTCATAGAAACCCTTTAATATAGTCCATCAGAGGGAAAGTGTGGCCCTACTTCGAAGAGACGGGCCTAAGCAAGATGCTCGGAGTCGCTTATCTTGATAACACAATGAGCAGTTATTTGGGATGCAAGATGATGTGTAGATCAGTCATCCTGCCCTCGCTCAGGCTGATCCTGCCCTCGCTCAGGCTGATCCTGCCCTCTCTCCAACATGCAGAATATTACAAAGACTCCTGACTGGTTATGTCTAATTATCAGCAGCTCAGTAGTTACCCTGAGTCGTCTAGTCGTCCGAGTAGTTACCGTGAGTCGTTGTCGTTCGAGTAGTTACCCGAGTCGTCTGGTCGTTCCGATAGTTACCCGTGAGTCGTCTGGTCGTTCCGAGTGTTACCCGTGAGTCGTCTGGTCGTTCCGAGTAGTTACCCGTGAGTCGTCTGGTCGTTCCGAGTAGTTACCCGTGAGTCGTCTGGTCGTTCCGAGTAGTTACCCGTGATCGTCTGGTCGTTCCGAGTTGTTACCCGTGAGTCGTCTAGTCGTCCGAGTAGTTACCCGTGAGTCGTCTAGTCGTTCCGAGTAGTTACCCGTGATGTCCTAGTCCTTCCGAGTAGTTACCCGTGAGTCGTCTAGTCGTTCCGAGTAGTTACCCGTGAGTCGTCTAGTCGTTCCGAGTAGTTACCGTGAGTCGTCTAGTCGTTCCGAGTAGTTACCCGTGAGTCGTCTAGTCGTTCCGAGTAGTAGTTACCCGTGAGTCGTCTAGTCGTTCCGAGTAGTTACCCGTAGTCGTCTAGTCGTTCCGAGTAGTTACCCGTGAGTCGTCTAGTCGTTCCGAGTAGTTACCGTGAGTCGTCTAGTCGTTCCGGTATTTACCCGTGAGTCGTCTAGTCGTTCCGAGTTACCCGTGAGTCGTCTAGTCGTTCCGAGTAGTTACCCGTAGTCGTCTAGTCGTTCCGAGTAGTTACCGTGATCGTCGTTCGAGTGTTACCCGTGAGTCGTCTGTCGTCCGAGTAGTACCCGTGAGTCGTCTAGTCGTCCGAGTAGTTACCCGTGAGTCGTCTAGTCGTTCCGAGTAGTTACCGTGAGTCGTCTAGTCGTTCCGGGTAGTTACCCGTGAGTCGTCTAGTCGTTCCGAGTAGTTACCCGTGAGTCGTCTAGTCGTTCCGAGTAGTACCGTGAGTCGTCTAGTCGTTCCGAGTAGTTACCCGTGAGTCGTCTAGTCGTTCCGAGTAGTTACCCGTGAGTCGTCTAGTCGTTCCGAGTAGTTACCCGTGAGTCGTCTAGTCGTTCCGAGTAGTTACCCGTGAGTCGTCTAGTCGTTCGAGTAGTTACCCGTGAGTCGTCTAGTCGTTCCGATAGTTACCCGTGAGTCGTCTAGTCGTTCCGAGTAGTTACCCGTGAGTCGTCTAGTCGTTCCGATGGTTACCCGTGAGTCGTCTAGTCGTTCCGAGTAGTTACCCGTGAGTCGTCTAGTCGTTCCGAGTAGTTACCCGTGAGTCGTCTAGTCGTTCCGAGTAGTTACCCGTGAGTCGTCTAGTCGTTCCGAGTAGTTACCCGTGAGTCGTCTAGTCGTTCCGAGTAGTTTACCCGTGAGTCGTCTAGTCGTTCCGAGTAGTTACCCGTGAGTCGTCTAGTCGTTCCTGAGTAGTTACCGTGAGTCGTCTAGTCGTTCTGAGAGTTACCCGTGAGTCGTCTAGTCGTTCTGAGTAGTTACCCGTGAGTCGTCTAGTTTTCTAAGTGTTAACTGGTCGTCTAGTTGTTCTAAGTAGTTGTGTGTTGTTTAGTTGTTCTGAGGACCTCTGGCTGCGTGTGTGATCCAGACGTAGAATCTGTTGTGTTTCCACGTGAAGGGGAGTGGGCTCTGGGCTGGTGGTTAGGGGGCAGGGTCAGCTGCATCATCACCATACCACCACTGTGAGGACCGGGGTGCACACCTACAAACAAACAGACACACAGTTACAACAACGTCAAAATCACAGCTTCATTGTCAAAGGAACGTTTTCCATCCTCGGATGGACACACAAGGCAGGAAAACCATTTTTAAAAATGGTATCAAATCTCATACTTAAGGTCTTTCAAAGCGAACGGGTATCTAGTTTATATGTGTGTGTGATCCCCGGGGGAATTGAACCCACGACCTTGGTGTTCTGAAGGAGGGGTAATGTTACCTGTGCACTGCTGTCCTGGTAGCTAGCTGGGGTCCCACAACGGAGACGAAAGCCGGTTGAAACTGCATCTGCTCTGCTCCAGGATGGTAGGTAAGAAACCCATCGGATGACTGTGGAGACACTTGCTTAGTCATCGATATTTATGGAGCTCTATGAGGCATCAATTAAAAGGCTTGATGCACCAGCAGCCAGCACTTTATAGTTTGCTTCTCATAAGTCTCCCTATAAGCCCTCAGCCCATTTTCGAAATTGTCTTTATATTAGATATGTCTGTATATATGATCTCTGATTAATGTGACAGTCCAGATGGAAGAAACAAACAGTGTATTGCATTCCCTTTATGACTGAAATTCACTCTGTCAGCAGATGAAGGGATTACATACAGCTGCCTGGTACTGCACCATAGGCTCTGGGTTAAAAGTACGTGCCAATATATAGGGAATAGGGTTTTATTGGACCTTAATATTAACAGCTGACAGATACTGATTGCTGTGGGGCGGATGGGAAGTGAGGACGACGTAGCTCGGGGCGTAGTAGCGTGGGTCATTTACAGTGGAGTCGGTAGGCGCTGGTCCTTAGCTCTGAGTTTTGTAGCAGTTGGGGGTCCAGCTTAGTGGTTCTGTTAGTAGGGCACTGGTCTTTCGTGGTGTAGTGGCTATGCGGTGTCCTCCATGTTCGCTCAGTGGAGTATTTCTGTTTATATGGGGCAGTCTTGGGGCTCCTTTTCAAGCTCTGTGGTTTCTGTTGTAGGGCCATGTCTGGGTCACTTTTTCGCTACAGTGGTGAGTTTCTGTTATAGGGCAGTCTGGTAGTCCATTCAGCTCAGTGGAGGTTGTTTGTGTAGTGGGCAGTCTGGGGTCACTTTTCAGCTCAGTGGAATCTCTCTCGT
>NW_019944704.1:27318-32768 GCF_002910315.2 Salvelinus sp. IW2-2015
TCTTCCTCCTCCCCATCAACAACCATCTTAAATCTCTCCTGAATCCCACATCAACAACCCTCTTTAATAGATACATTTGTTGGGTATGATGGGGTTAGGGTGTGTTGTGAATAATGCACACTTTTCCAGTGACCTTCTGATAGGATACAAATGTAAAACGAACTAAACATGAAAGGAATTTGGCCTGCCACCCTATATAGTGCACTACTTTTGATACGTTAGCAGGGAATGGTGGACTGAACAGAGAGGGTTGGAGGAGGTTGGTGAGAAGGCCATTCATTTTAGAAAAGCTCAAATAGAATAAACCATCAATGAGATGCACCAAGGTTCTCACTTTTACCTTCAAAACCACTATCAAACAAAAACTTCTTCCTTTGTGCCAGTGCAAAGATACATTTACTGTGTAGAAAAGTGAGAATAATTTAGCTACCATATCAGTGATGATTATTGTGAATGAAATTGGTGGTCAGAGTTTATACAAATGGAATTGGATGGGGTGTCTTGTCTTTAGGGGTGTTTGGGAGAGGGATGACAGGGGCACCAGAGTCCAGTTAGAAGGCACAAAAAGAACATTCTGTTGGGCTAAGTCCCAAACAGAACCCTATTCTCTAGATAGTGCACTACTTTAGACCAGGTCCCATAGGGCTCATAAAACCAAGCCCTATGAGACCTAAGTAGTGCCTATATAGGGAAATAGGGTGCCATTTGGGACACAACCTTGTTCTAGAAGACTCTAATCTGCTGTTTTAGTAGCAACCAACTGACTAAACAGGAGACTGACTCGAGGCGCGAATACTAACTTGATATTATACACCAGCACAACTCAGTTTCGTGTAAATAAAGCTTTTACGTCAATGGGACATTTTAAACTGAAATCTGGAGTTATCGTTGCAGATCTCAAATCAGAATCCGGCCCAAAGAGAGACACTCTTGCCAATGAGACACTTGGTATATTATCCTCTTGTAATGAATGAGTACAACCCTGCTTGGGTGTTCTGACTGCAGCTTTTAACAAACATAAAACAAAATAAAATAAAACATGCTGCTCCTTTACCATGTTCTGTCTGCAAATAAAATATGACACTTTTGGAACTTCAAGCTTTTTTTTCTGTCTGTGTCTTTGTGTTTCAACATTGGTGTGTTGTCAGATCCTTTTTACACATTTTCATCTCAAAAATAGAGAACGTTCTAAAGGCATTTCCAGAAAGCCTCTACAACTCAAGTGAAAAGCTGTTAGATAATGCCAACCGAGTGATACTCCATCAGTCTGTCTGTCAGTCCGGTGGGAAGTGGAGACTAGTGAGTGATGCTGCAGAAGAGGGGTGTCTGGTTGGTTGGCCAATGGCAGCAGTGGAGGTGGAGGGGCCATGGCGAGGGCCCGTGACAGGCAGCCCCTCATAGCACCCCGTGGGAGACCCTAGAACAACCTCTCAGGGCCCTAGTAACATATCACCCCACCCTGCTATTGAGAGGTCCTCTCCTGGTTGGCTGGCTACAGCACCCCACCCTGCTATTGAGAGGTGGTCCTCTCCTGGTTGCTGGCTACAGCACCCCACCCTGCTATTGAGAGCTGGTCCTCTCCAGGTTGTGAAACTCAGAGTGTCTCTTGCTAGTTCTCAGTTTGAACGTTGGGTAAGGAGGGCCCAGGGCGGCAGGGCCACTGTGTCTGAGCAAGGCGTTCTGAGCTGCGTACCTGGAGGGAAACACAGCCAGGATGGTGTAGGTGGACGCCAGGTCGTTATGGTTACTACTGGGGGTTTGAACAGGAAGTAGTGTCAGTGTTTGTGTCACCGTTTACCGTCCCCCCCAGCCCCACAGTGCTTCAGCAGGGTTTCACCAGACTGGTTCTGGTGTTGGTGCTGTTGGGTCTCAGACAACCACTTGATCATGGCCCCTCCTCTGTATAGTTCCCCCAGGAGAGAGTCTGCCTCCGTACGACTGATGCCCTCTGGTAGCTCCAGCACCTCCAGACTCCACTGTTCACTGCAGAGAGAGAATTGATTGATTCACCAGGTCAGTTATTGACAACATGATCTTTTACCACTTACTGCATGGAGACCAACAGAAGCTGATCATCTCTAGTGGCAACAGGGATGACATTTAGTTTGTGTTTTTGGGGAGTAATTGTGGACCAATGAACACTACTAGAGTGATTCAATAAGGATAATTTTCCTTCTAAAATAAAATCTTGCTTGTGGAATCCAATCCAGTATGTGAGAGAGATCATTATATCCCTAAACCTAGGTACACCAGTTTATGTATTTAGCCAGGTGGAATTCTGCCTAGTCTATAAATTCTTCTTCTTACATGACGAAATACACTCCCGTATGGTCCTTCAGTTCACACAAGTGGTTTAAATGAGAATCATATATACACAACAGTACCAGTCAAAAGCTTTCTAACATCACCTATCATTCAGGGTTTTTCTTTATTATTTTAACTATTTTCTACACTTGTAGAAAATAGTGAAGACATCAAAATGTGAAACGCATATAGAATCATGTAGTAACCAAAAAAAGTATTAAACAAATCAAAATACATGTTATATTTGAGATACTTCAAAGTAGCCACCCTTTGCCTTGATGACAGCTTTGCACACTCTTGGCATTCTCTCAACCAGCTTCATGAGGTGGAATGCATTTCAATTAACAGGTGTGCCTTGTTGAAAGTTAATTTGTGGAATTTCTTTCCTTCTTAWTGCGTTTGAGCCAATCAGTTGTGTTGTGAGAAGGTAGGGGGGGTATACAGAAGATAGCCCTATTTGGTAAAAGACCAAGTTCATATTATGGCAAGAACAGCTCAAATAAGCAAAGAGCAACAACAGTCCATCATTACTTTAAAACATGAAGGTCAGTCAATCAAGAAAATACTTGCTTGGGCCAAGAAACATGAGCTATGAACATTAAGACGGTTGGAAATCAAATTTGAGATTTTTGGTCTTTGAGACGTAGAGTAGATGAACGGATGATCTCCGCATGTGTGGTTCCCACCATGAAGAAGGTAGTGTGATGGTGCTTTGCTAGTGACACTGTCTGTGATTTATTTCGAATTCAAGGCACACTTAACCAGCATGGCTACGACAGCATTATACAGCGATACGCCATCCCATCTGGTTTGTGCTTAGTGGGACTATAATTTGTTTTTCAACAGGACAATGACCCAACACACCTCCGGGCTGTGTAAGGGCTATTTGACCAAGAAGGAGAGTGATGAGGCCTCCACAATCACCCAACCTCAACCCAATTGAGATGGTTTGGGATGAGTGGGACCGCAGAGTGAAGGAAAAGCAGCCAACAAGTGCTCAGCATATGTGGGAACTCCTTCAAGACTGTTGGAAAAGCATTCCTCATGTAGCTGGTTGAGAGAATGCAAAGAGTGTGCAAAGCTGTCATTAAGGCAACGGGTAGCTATTTAGAAGAATCTAAAATCTATTTAGATTTGTTTAAACACGTTTTTGGTTACTACATGATTCGATATGTGTTATTTCATAGTTTTGATGTCTTCACTATTATTCTACAATGTAGAAAATAGTCAAAATAAAGAAAAACCCTTGAATGAGTAGGTGTCCAAAACTTTTGACAGGTACTGTTTTTTATTTTTTTTGCTAGGTTGTTTATAAATATTATATTAGAAAAAATATTGTTCTAAGACTCAAGTGTGATGATCAACAGGAATCCATTCACAGACCATTATTATTTATACTCCAAAATAAATAAAACTGAACTGGGTTACATAATCAAATCACATATACAGGGTTTTTTCTGGATCAAAACGGGGCTTAGGTGGTGGGTGTGGTTATGGGCTTGGCCAATGGTGATGTCACCAACATACATTTGAGGCTGTCCTATTGGCCGGAGTGACAAAATGTTGTTTAAAAGCTAATTTCCTGCAATTCTACACATTTTGCCAAGGCTTATGTCTTCTGAGTGACAAACAAAATGAAAAAAATGGGGTCTCACGTCATGACAAAACTCCTGAATGCATAATTTTTTTAATTCTCCTCGTCTAGCTTTTATTTAGGTTATTATTAGTTCTCAAAGACGATATTATTTAAAAATATATAGGTCAATTATATGTTCTATGTGCCTAATATCCGGTTTTAGTAGTTTGAGGTGGAACTGACAGCGTTTTAGCAACATGAAATCTTATAAAAATCTGATCACCCCCCCCAGGGAGAATGACACTTTCATTAAAAACAAAGTACATTCTCTGACGAGCACTTAGATATGGTCATTTTCACATTTTCATACTTTCATAGAATGTTTGGGAACTGACAAGTAAGGTATTTGTTAAAATTCTATAACAATATATAGTGGGAAAGTGACCGTGCCTTTGGACAATTAATAGACACTGCAGTAAATAAACCCCAATAAGAACGTGTATGTCGTGTCCAGAACCAGACTACACAGACCGGTGCCCCATAGCCAATCAAAGTTACAATACGCATATATGCAAATAAGCCATTTGCCACACGGACCTGCCARCATTCACTTTGAACTGGACTATGTGTTTACAGGCAGTAGGACCTGCCATCATTCACTTTGAACTGGACTGTGTGTTTACAGYCAGTAGGACCTGRCATCATTCACTTTGAACTGGACTGTGTGTTTACAGGCAGTAGGACCTGTCATCATTCACTTTGAACTGGACTGTGTGTTTACAGACAGTAGCAACAGTGCGACTTTAGACCATTAGAAAGCATTTGCKAAAAGCCACAAAAMKCACCTGAATGGATACATGCCAATATGTAAATACCACGGAGTCCTCTTACATTTGGGAACGTCACAGTCCTATTGATCAAACAACCATGAACTGGTAGGCTCTCTCCCTCCCTAAGATCAACAACTAAGGTCTCTCCTCGCTCGTCCCAAGGGTCATGGTCTCGCTCGTCCCAAGGGTCATGGTCTCGCTCGTCCCAAGGGTCATGGTCTCGCTCGTCCCAAGGGTCATGGTGGTCCGCTCGTCCCAAGGTCATGGTCTCGCTCGTCCCAAGGGTCATGGTTCTCTCCTCTCTATTACCTGGGTCACCTACACTAAGATCTGATGATAATGACTTCCTAGGCGGTGGTCTCCTCCCTCGCCCCCCTTGATGCCGGATTCCCATTGGGCCCTGAGGGAAAAGGAAAAGGAGGCAGACATGTTGACTGGACTGAGGTTTTATTGTCTACTTTTTTCATCTTTTAATCTTACATTTTCACGTCACAGATTTGGCCATTTTGTCGTACAAAAAAACCTTCTTTGTCAATGGTGTCTGTGTTCTGAGGACTCACGTGGTGGTGGTTGGGGATCATGTGGTGTGTGTGTGTGTTCTGGGACTCACGTGTGGTGGTGGATCATGTGGTGTGTGTGTGTGTTCTGAGGACTCATCCAGTAAAATCTCTCCTAGAAGGTGCTCGGATTGGGGGATCTAGTCGTCTCGTTGTTGCTCATTCTGTGTGGCGCTCACCGCT
>NW_019944704.1:32793-63765 GCF_002910315.2 Salvelinus sp. IW2-2015
TATTTCATGACCCCTTGACCTTTTCCACGTTTTGTTACATTACAGCCATATAAAATTGATGAAATACAACATTTTCATTTTATCAATCTACACACAACAACCCATAATGACACAGCAAAAAACAGGTTTTTTAGAAATGTGCGCAAATTTATATTAAAAAAAAACAACTTTAATATCCTTATTTATTACATAAGGCCTTTGCTATGAGACTTGAAATGAGTCAGGTGATCCTGTTTCCACGTGATTATCCTTGAGATGGTTTAATACAACTTGATTGGAGTCACTGTGAGAAATTCAATTGATTGGACCATGATTTGAAAAAGGCACACACTGTCTATACAAGCTCCCACCGTTGACAGTGCATGTCAGAGCAAAACACCAAGCCATGAGGTCGCAGGAATGCCCGTAGAGCTTCCGAGACAGGATTGTGTCGAGGCACAGATCTGGAAGCATACCAAAACATTTCGCAGGCATTGATGTCCCAAACACCGTGGCCTCATCTAGAGCTGGTCGCCGGCCAAATGAGCAATCGGGGGGAGAAGGGCCTTGGTAGGAGGTGACCAAGGAAAACCGATGGTCACCACTGAAAGCGCTCCAGAGGTCCTCTGTGGAGATGAGAGAACCTTGCCAGAAGGACAAGCTCTATGTAGAAGTGGCCAGACGGAAGCCACTCCTCAGATAAAAAGCACATCGTGCATCTGAAATGTTAATGCATGGCGAACCGATCACCGGTCCCCCAGAAATAAGTCAACCGCACGCGCTCGCCATTGGTTTGCCAAACAGGCAACTAAAGGACTTCAGGACCATGAGAAAACAAATTCGTTCTGAGTTTGATTAAACCAAGATTGAACTATTTGGCCTGGAATGCCAAAGCGCCACTCTGGAGAAAACTTGGCACCAATTCTATACGGGTGAAGCCCCATGGTGGTGCAGATGCTTTCTCACCGACACGGCGACTGGAGCACTAGTCAGCGATCCCAGGGAAGCAGACGGAGCAAAGTACAGAGAGATCCTGATGACAAACTTGCTCCAGACAGTCAGGATCTCAGACTGAAGGCGAAAGTTCACCTCCAACAGGACCAACGACCCTAAGCGCACACAGACAAGACATGCAGAGTTTGCTTCGGACACAGTGTCTGAACTGTGCTGTGCCAAGCTTGTAGCATCTACCAAAAGGCTATAATCGCTGCCGAAAAGTTCTTCAACAAAGTACGGATGTACAAGGGTTTGATAGTTATTAAATGGTATTTCTACAAAACCGGTTTTTGCTTTTCATTAGGAGGATATGGTGATGTCATTATGGGGTATTGTGTGTAGAGACGATAAAAAAAAAAAAAAGAATCCATTGTTAGAATAAGGCTGTAACGTAACAAAATATGGAAAAAGTCAAGGGGTCTGAATACTTCCGAATCGCACTGTGCAATAGTTTATAGATTGGGACGGGAGATATTGGCACTTAGATACACTACAACGAGTACCAGTCAAAAAGTTTGGATCACACCTACTCATTGCAAGGATTCTTTTACATTTTTACTATTTTCTACATTGTAGAATAATAGTAAGACATCAACACTATGAAAAAAAATTACATATGGAAATCATTGTAAGTAAGCAGAAAAAAGTTGTTTAACAAATCAAACAGTATATTTTTAGATTCTTCAATAGTAGCCACCCTTTGCCTTGGTGACAGCTTCTGCCACATTTCTTGCATTCTCTCAACCAGCTTCACATGGAATGCTTGTCCAACAGATCTTAAGGAGTTCCCAACATATGCTGAGCACTTGTTGGCTGCTGTTCCTTCACTTGCGGTCCCACTCATCCCAAACCAATTAAACTCCGTGACATCGGGTGGTTGTGGAGGCCAGGTCATCTGATGCAGCACTCCATCACTCTCCTTCTGTTTCAAATAGCCCTACCAGCCTGCAGGTGTGTGGGGCCATTGGCCTTAGCTGAAAATAAAATGATAGGCCCACTAAGTGAAAACCAGATGGGATGGCGCATCGCTAGCAGAATGCTGTGTAGCCATGCTTGGTTAAGTGCTGCCATGAATTCCTAAATAAATCACTGACGTGTCACCAGTAAAAGCACCCCAACCGTCACTCCTCCACACTTCACCAGTGGGAACCACACATGGCAGAGATCATCTGTTCACCTACTCTGCGTCTCAGAAAGACACGGCGGTTGGAACCAAAAATCTCAAATTTTGGAACTCATCAGACCAATTACAGATTTCCCACGGGTCTAATGTCTATTGCTCATGTTTCGTTGGGCCCAAGCAAGTCTCTTCTCTTAGTGGTTTCTTTGCAGCAATTCGACCATGAAAGGCCTGATTCAACCCTCTAACAGTCGACTGTTAACAGAAGATCAGTTGATCTCTGATACTTGAAGTCTGTGAGCATTTATTTGGCTGCCAATCTGAGGTGGCAGTTACTGTAAATCAAGACTATATTCCTCTCTGCAGCAGAGGGAACTCTGGGTCTTCCTTCCTGTGGCGGTCTTCGTAAAGCGAGTCCTATACCATTGATGGTCTTTTGCAGCTGAAACTTTCAAAAGTTCTTACATTTCCAGAACTTGGACATCCCTTCCATGTCTTATAAGTAGATGATGCCACGGTCGTTTCATAGTTTTGTTTATTTGGGCTGTTCTTGCAATAATATGGACTTGGTTAGCTAAACCAAATAGGGAATCTTCTGTACTACCACCCCTACCTTGTCAAGCACAACTTGAGTGCGCTTCAAACGCATTACGAAAGGACAGAAATTCCACAATTACACATTTAAACTCAGGAAACACCTGTTAATTGAAATGCATTCCACCTCATTAACCTTGTTTGAGAGAATGCGCAAGAATTGTGCAGAAAGCTGTCAATCAGAGGTAAAAATAAAAAATAAATAAAAAGTTTATTTCACCTTTTTTAACCAGGTAGACTAGTTAGAACAAGTTCTCTATTTACAACAGCGACCGGGCGGTGCAGGTTACTTTGAGAAAACTCAAACCATTAAATGAATATATTTGATTTTTGTTTAACACATGTTTGGTTACTACATTGTTCTATATGTGTCTATTTCATAGTTTTGAATGTCTTCAACTATTATTCTAACAATCGTTAGAAATAGGCGTGTCCAAACTTTTTTTGGGGCACTGGTACTTAAGTACTTAGTTAATCAGTGGCGGAGACAGAGAATGATTGTCCGTATGAAATAGACATGAGTTAGAGAATTGTCCTCCATGCATTGGATCTCAGCTGATCAGGTGGGTTATACCACACAAATAAACTCACAGGTGATCGACAGTCAGGACACAACAGATAAGGAAAAATTGATTTAATGGGAACAATGGTGTATATATTGGGGACAAAGGCTTGAGTGTACTCCTTTAACATGTGAGTTTCTAGTCTTATTTATCTAGTTATGCCTTCATGGCTACTTTGACACAAAACAGCTCCTTGTTTGGGCAACAGCTAAATAACACCAATACTACTTTCCAGCTACACTACAGTCAACCAACGACATCACCGACAGAAAATACATTTGTGCACAGCAAATCTCTTGAATAGCTACACAGCCTTATCAAATATACCCAAGTGCAAAAAGCTGTTGTGCACTAGCTGTATTGCAGAATGGTAAAATGATCCCATTCTGACTACCACTACAACACGCCTCTTTATTCCAGCGATCATTCTATGCTTCACACACTCAGTAAAAGGATGACTGGACATAGAGGGACCGATGCGCCGGACACTAAACTCCTTCTGCACGTACCAGAAGCGTCTTCATAAAGGTGGTTTACCTCGGCACAGATTTAGAGCAGCCTCTTTCCTCTCAACGGCACGGGTCCTGCTTCTATAGTCTTATAGTGTGTGATTACTCAGGGTATGACTGCCAAACGAGCGACCAAATCAGCAGCCTTGATATGGTCAGTTTGGACTTTCAGAGAGGACCCTTGCTGTTCGCGTCCTCCCTCTCAGCGATATCAGAGTCAGGTCGGCCATATCATTGTCATCGCCAACCGAAACACACCCACACCCCAAAACCACCCGGAGCTGACACACTGTGGGTTCCTAAACATGGTCAAACTGGTCTTTACGAAAATCTCTGAATGTAAAAGAAATATGTTGTGGTCCACCCACGTGGACTCCTCTTCCAGTCAACATCACCACCTGAGCTGACCTTGAAGTCCCCTGCTGCGCACTGGGCTTGACGGAGATCGGGATCATGGTTGACGGAGATGGGAATCTGGCTTGACGGAGCGATGTATTCTTCTAATGTGTGACTGCTGCCGTGACAACCTGGATTCCCACTCCTGATCATGGAGGCTCGAGATGGATCAGAGCTTGATGAGCTGCCCTGCGGTGTCTTTCCAAGGATGATTTATTGTAGAAGCACACACAACACCCACACACAACTTCAGACAGACAAGAAGTTGAACAAATTCAGGGCTTGAGGGAGCTGCACCCGTTCTTCTTCTCCCAGGTGTAACTGCTGACAACCGGCAAGTCCACCTCGCACCATCACCAGATCTGACCCTGGAAGACCTTACTCTACTACCACAGAGCTCAGGTATGATCATGGCTTGATGGAGATGGAGCTCTGTGCTTTTCCCAGGCATGGACTGCTGCTGACCTGGGAATACCCCATTCCCTGCTGCCACTTGAGGTCGGGAGTAACCAGAGCTCGATGGAAGCCCTGTGCTTCTCCCCTGGGTGGACTGCTGCGCTGGCAGTGGCCCGGCTGAGCGCAGGCTCTCTTCTCAGGGCCTGACGGCAAGGAAGGGTTTCCACTGGAAGCTTTACCCTCCTGGCTGAGTAGAAGGCGAGTATCCTCACTGATTCTGTGAGGCAGACTGCAGACTCTGGAACGCTCACTGCTGTTTTCCTCGTCACCGAAGATTGACAGGTCCACTTTAGCGTTCAATGTAGAACAACACTATGGACATGAATGAAATATAGGATCAAGTCAGTATGTGTACTGTGTGTACTGTTCCTTCCATGCAGGAATAGAAACTTTACTGTATGATTTACTGTTGATTTGATTGGATTGCCTGACTGGTACTTCCGTCTTGGTGAATTTGTACACAGTGATAGGGTATTAGTCTTGAGGGAACTCCTTGTCACACATGATCTGTTTCTTTCTGATTAACCATCTCAGCATCTGTTACAGAATACATGTTGTTATGATCTATAGGCATAATATGTAATCAAACTACATCCCAGCTAGAACAATGTTTTGTTACAGTATTTCTGTTACTCTGGTGTTTTCCAAAATGTAACAAAAGCCACCCCCTTGAGCTGTCGGGTACTTGACGTTTTCTACATTCTCCTCCGTGGTCTGGAGCTCTGGAAGTGAATAACCAGCTTGTCTGCCATCGGATCGCGGACAGGTGTGTCTGGTAACACCAGAGACCACGACTGTCCTGTTCTCCTCTGAGAGTGCATATCACCTAGAATGAATGGTCATGTAAATAAACCATGGTCTGGTGGAGGTTAGCCTATCTATCACTAAAACGATGCAAATAATTCAGATGTAAACCGTATCTTATTCTTAAATGTATTCTCTTTGGGAACTGATTCTAAAATGCTGTGGATGTTAAAACAATAACCAAAAAACTTACTCTTGAATGAATTTAAGGGTGGTGTTCAAGATACCTGGAATGTCTGAGAATAGCCTCTGGGGCCGTTGGTAAATCCAAGCGTTTCGCTCTCTGCGCTTGCCGTTCAGGCGCGCAGTGGACGCTCTGTCAGGATAGGGTTGAATTCCAGGCGTTCCTGACCTCACAATGGCAGTCAAACACCAAGCTTAACTGGCTAAAGTTAGCTAGCTAGTCCAGAGCAAGAATTAGGAGAACGCCTCAACTCTGACCGTTTTTACTCTGACCGTTTTACTCACGCTTAGCAGAAGCTGGTTAGGCCTGTTGTCAGTTATCTAGAAGCATGTTGGTGACTGGTAACTTGTGCTGCTGGCAAAAAATTTTTAGCCGACGTTGATGACACCCGGTCATAGGTTAACTGGTGTGGAGCGTTCGTTCGTGCACACTCAGACGAGAGTGCTCGAATCGGAGTAGATTAGCAGAGGATTTAACGCAACGCACCCTAAATTCATTGCCATAAACTTTAGCAGGAAAATCTGGGATCTATCAGCATGAAGTAGGAATTACCCGTTTCAGTTTAAACAACACTAATTTCAAATCAGAGCGAGATGAGTATATGTCGGACTGCCATGAAATATAAAACCAAAACGCGGTTTACCTGTTGTCGGGTTCGCTGTGGATCGGAGTAGAATGCGCAGAATCTAAGGTTCCGTTTAGCATTTTGCTTTATGGATTTCAGATGGATACGCCGATACTAGACTGCAGTCTACTCAATAATTATCGATATACTGATGCCGAGTTCAAAACAACTGGGAACTCTGAAAAATACGAGGGTTCAAATCATTGAGGCAGTGATCTTGTTTTAAACGCACTGAAGTCAGCAGTTCCCAGTTGTTTTTTGAACGCTGCATAACAAAGATAATACAGGTGTCCTCCGCCAACGCGGCACCGCGGGCTGTCTAGCTCCCCCGCCTATCCGTTCTTGGTGGATGGTGAAAAGTAAGGATAGCGTAAGAACGCCTCCGATAGCAACTACACACAGTCACCACCTCCGCACCAGGAATAACGGTTTATCCGTTGCGTTTGTTTAAGCTGTTTTATCCGCGTAACACAGCTGCCAAATAAAACAATACTAAGACACATAATTGAAGGTAGAAATTAAATTTGTTTCGTTTTTATTTTCATTTATATAAGCGAATTCATAACTCATTCTCATATTTCTATGGCATTGCTAGAGCATGACGACCAGCCCACCCATATTATTTTTTCATCGTTCGGTCTTATGTCCGTTGCCATAACTTATGCTCTCTTGTTTGCTATGCTAGCCAGCTAGCTACGACTAAACAATCACGACCTAGTCTGCAGACAGAATAACAGCAAAGTTAACTTGTAGCCTGTTTTCCTCAATTCATTAAAGATGTACATCCATAAACAATGAGCTGATAAATGCCCGATTTGCTTGACATAGTTTATAAACAATTTTTTCCTTCTCGTCAGACATCGTGTGAATCACTGACTGATTAATTGTACGAGGAGATCGCATGCATATAAAAAACACTACGCGTATGAGACTATCAAAGCCTGCCAATATGAAACTGGTAATAAAAACTACTTGTTTACTGAAACCGCTGGTCCATTAACAGATGTTTATGTGGAGAGATTTGACAGTACAGGTGGACCAGAGAAGTTCATGTTCATCACTCAACCACGTTAGGCCATCAGATGCTCAAAAAAAAATGGTCTCGCTAGCATCATTTTTTTCGACAAATAGGTTAAAAATAGTATTCCAATTTCAGTTGTGTAGTTGTTGGTTTAGTTTCTGTAACTTGTAGCTAGTGTATAATTTGTTGTTGATATAATTATAAATTATATTTGCTTTGATGGCGCCGAAACATATGAACATACGCATCCTACTGGAGGAAGCAGATTTTCCTGCGATTGAGCCTCTGCCTCTCCGCCATTGGTAGTGAAAATGCAATAAAACAAGGTCACCAGTGGCACGTCGCTCTAACCTTGAAATTCGGTTATACATCGGCACAATAAACAAAATATATCAAGATTTCCTTGTAAGGATGAACACCACAATATTGAAGGTAGAGTTTCTCTGGGGCTTTTATATTTACGTTGATGATGATATCCGATGGAGAACAAACCGTTGTAAATCAATGTTTATACAAGAACACAATTACTGTAGCTAATATAAATTATTACAGTTAACTGCCAAAATAATGAAAACCCTTTAGAGTAAATGAGGATACAAAGTATATTGAAAGCTGGTGCTTCACACAGGTGTGGTTCAATTTACATCCCGTCATGTAACATGTAGAAAAATGCGGTAGGCCATTTTTTGGTAACCATGGCTATGCCTCCATAGGAGACAATGTCCCAATGCACAAGTGGTCACGGAATGGCTTGATGAGCAGAAAACGATCTAAAACCATATGCCATGGCCGTCTGCACCAGAATCACAACAAATTGGAACACTTATGGGAGATTCTGGAGAAGTGAATGAAAACAGCATTTTCCACCATCAACAAAAACACCAGATGATGTTGTGATAATGGTGTGGCAGCCCTCTGACAGAGTTCGACACTTGTATAATCTATGCCAAGGTGCATTGAAGCTGTATGTTGCAGTTACCTGTATGTCCTTGGTGTAATGACGCCAGCAGAAGAAATCTCATATTTTGTCAAATACAAGAATGTGTTGAAATGACAAAGCACATTAATTTGTGTAAACATTTATTGTTTTCAAACAGAAATAAAAACATTCTTGCACCAGCAGACTGTACACTCTCCTGAATCCACCATCAACAACCATCTTAAATCTCTCCTGAATCCACCATTAACAACCATCTTAAAATCTCTCCTGAATCCCCATCAACAACCATCTTAAATCTCTCCTGAATCCACCATCAACAACCATATTAATAGACATTTGTTTGGGTATGATGGGTTAGGGGTGTGTTGTGAATAATGCACACTTTCCAGTGACCTTCTGATAGGATACAATGGTAAAACGAAACTAAACATGAAAGGAATTTGGCCTGGTCCACCCTATATAGTGCACTACTTTTGATACGTTAGCAGGAATTGGTGGACTGAAGCAGGAGGGTTGGAGGAGGTTGGTTGAGAAGGCCATTCATTTTAGAAAAGCTCAATAGAATAAACCATCAAGAATGCACCAAGGTTCTCATCTTTTACCTTCAAAACCACTATCAAAACAAACATTTCTCCTTTGTGCCAGTGCAAAAGATACATTTACTGTGTAGAAAAAGTGAGAATAATTTAGCTACCATATCAGTGATGATTTATTGTGAATGAAATTGGTGGGTCAGAGTTATAACAAAAATGGAATTGGATGGGGTGTCTTGTCTTTAGGGGTTTGGAGAGGAAGACAGGGCACCAGAGTCCAGTTAGAAGGCACAAAAAGAACATTCTGTTGGGCTAAGTCCCAAACAGAACCCTATTTTCTAGATAGTGCACTACTTTAGACCAGGTCCCATAGGGCTCATAAAACCATAGCCCTATGAGACCTAAGTAGTGCCCTATATAGGAAATAGGGTGCCATTTTGGACACAACCTTGTTCTAGAAAGACTCTAATCTGCTGTTTTAGTAGCATACCAACTGACTAACAGGAGACTGACTCTAAGGGCCGAATACTAACTGATATTATACACCAGCACAACTCAGGTTTTCGTGTAAATAAAGCTTTTACGTCAATGGGACATTTTAAACTAAATCTGGAGTTATCCTGTGCAGATCTCAATCAGAATCCGCGCCAAAAGAGAGACACTCTTCTCCAATGAGAACACTTGGTATATTATCCTCTTGTAATGAATGAGATACAACCCTGCTTTTGGTGTTCTATGACTGCAGCTTTTAACAAACATAAAACAAAATAAAATAAAACATGCTGCTCCTTTACCATGTTCTGTCTGCAAATAAAATATGACACTTTTGGAACTTCAAGCTTGTTTTTCTGTCTGTGTCTTTGTGTTTCAACATTGGTGTGTTGTCAGATCCTTTTACACATTTTCATCTCAAAAAATAGAGAACGTTCTAAAGGCATTTCCAGAAAGCCTCTACAACTCAAGTGAAAAAGCTGTTAGATAATGCCAACCGAGTGATACTCCATCAGTCTGTCTGTCAGTCCGGTGGAAGTGGAGGACTAGTGAGTGATGCTTGCAGAAGAGGGGTGTCTGGTTGGTTGGCCAATGGCAGCAGTGGAGTGGAGGGGCCATGGCGAGGGCCCGTGACAGGCAGCCCCTCATAGCACCCCGTGGGAGACCTAGAACAACCTCTCAGGGGCCCTAGTAACATATCACCCCACCCTGCTATTGAGAGGTGGTCCTCTCCTGGTTGGCTGGCTACAGCACCCCACCCTGCTATTGAGAGGTGGTCCTCTCCTGGTTGGCTGGCTACAGCACCCCACCCTGCTATTGAGAGCTGGTCCTCTCCAGGTTGTGAAACTCAGAGTGTCTCTTGCTAGTCTCAGTTTAACGTTGTGTAAGGAGGGGCCAGGCCGGCAGGGCCACTGTGTCTGAGCAAGGCGTTCTGAGCTGCGTACCTGGGAGGAAACACAGCCAGGATGGTGTAGGTGGACGCCAGGTCGTTATGGTTACTACTGGGGTGTTGGAACAGGAAGTAGTGTCAGTGTTGTGTCACCGTTTTTACCGTCCCCCCCAGCCCCACAGTGCTTCAGCAGGGTTTCACCAGACTGGTTCTGGTGTTGTGCTGTTGGTCTCAGACAACCACTGATCATGGCCCCTCCTCTGTATAGTTCCCCCAGGAGAGAGTCTGCCTCCGTACGACTGATGCCCTCTTGGTAGCTCCAGCACCTCCAGGACTCCACTGTTCACTGCAGAGAGAGAATTGATTGATTCACCAGGTCAGTTATTGACAACATGATCTTTTACCACTACTGCATGGAGACCAACAGAAGCTGATCATTCTAGTGGCAACAGGGATGACATTTAGGTTGCTGTTTTGGGGAGTAATTGTGGACCAATGAACACTACTAGAGAGTGATTTCAATAAGGATAATTTTTCCTTCTAAAATAAAATCTTGCTGTTGGATCCAATCCAGTATGTGAGAGGATCATTATATCCCTAAAACCTAGGTACACCAGTTTATGTATTTAGGCCAGTGTGAATTCTGCCTAGTCTATAAATTCTTCTTGGTCTCGCTCGTCCCAAGGTCATGGTCTCGCTCGTCCAAGGGTCATGTCTCGTCTCCCAAGGGTCATGGTCTCGCTCGTCCCCGGTCATGGTCTCGCTCGTCCCAAGGTCATGGGTCTCGCTCGTCCCAAGGGTCATGGTCTCGCTCGTCCCAAGGGTCATGGTTCTCGCGTCGTCCCAAGGGTCATGGTCTCGCTCGTCCCAAGGGTCATGGTCTCGCTCGTCCCAAGGGTCATGGTCTCGCTCGTCCAAGGGTCATGGTCTCGCTCGTCCCGGTCATGGTTCGCTGTCCAGGCATGGTCTCGCTCGTCCCAAGGGTCATGGTCTCGCTCGTCCCAGGTCATGGTCTCGCTCGTCCCAAGGGTCATGGTCTCGCTCGTCCCAAGGGTCATGGTCTCGCTCGTCCAAGGTCATGGTCTCGCTCGTCCAAGGGTCATGGTCTCGCTCGTCCCAAGGGTTCATGGTCTCGCTCGTCCCAAGGGTCATGGTCTCGCTCGTCCCAAGGGTCATGGTCTCGCTCGTCCCAAGGTCATGGTCTCGCTCGTCCCAAGGGTCATGGTCTCTCCTCTCTATTACCTGGGTCACCTACACTAAGATCTGATGATAATGACTTCCTAGGCGGTGGTCTCCTCCCTCGCCCCCCATGATGCCGGGATTCCCATTGGGCCCTGAGGGAAAAGGAAAAGGAGGCAGACATGTTGACTGGACTGAGCTTTTATTGTCTACTTTTTCATCTTTTAATCTTACATTTTCACGTCACAGATTTGGCACATTTGTCGTACGAAAAAACCTTCTTTGTCAAGTGTGTGTTCTGAGGACTCACGTGGTGGTGGTTGGGGATCATGTGGTGTGTGCCGTGGATCAGCGGAGGCCTGATGGCAGGGTTGTACTGGAGGGGTTGACCCAGTAATGGGTATCTGCCGTCCACTGCCTGCCCTGGGCCGAAGGGTCTGGGGAACTGGGTGATTATATGGGGATGGGGCGGCCGAGTGGAGGTTCTTTATGGAGGTAGTTGGTGGGTGGAGCTTGGGGCTGGGCCGGAGGCGTGCTGGCGCCGCCCAGCTGGGGACTGTTCTAAGGACAGAGGCAGAAAGGAGGGACAGGGACGTGGGGGTCAAAGAGGGGCATAGAAACCCTTTAATATAGTCCACAGAGGAAAGTGTGCCCTATTCGAAGAGACGGGCCTAAGCAAGATGCTCGGAGTCGCTTATCTTGATAACACAATGAGCAGTTATTTGGGATGCAAGATGATGTGTAGATCAGTCATCCTGCCGCTCGGCTCAGGCTGATCCTGCTCCTGATCCTGCCTCGCTCATGGCTGCTGATCCTGCCCTCTCTCCAACATGCAGAATATTACAAAGACTCCTGACTGGTTATGTCTAATTATCAGCAGCTCAGTAGTTACCCGTGAGTCGTCTAGTGGTTCTGAGTAGTTACCCGTGAGTCGTCTGTCGTTCGAGTAGTTACCCGTGAGTCGTCTGTCGGTTCCGAGTAGTTACCCGTGAGTCGTCTAGTCGTTCCGAGTAGTTACCCGTGAGTCGTCTAGTGTTCCGAGTAGTTACCCGTGAGTCGTCTGTCGGTTCCGAGTAGTTACCCGTGAGTCGTCTGAGTGTTCGAGTAGTTACCCGTGAGTCGTCTGTCGTTCCGAGTGTTACCCGTGAGTCGTCTAGGTTCTGAGTAGTTACCCGTGAGTCGTCTAGTCGTTCCGAGTAGTTACCCGTGATGTCCTAGTCTTGCGAGTAGTTACCCGTGAGTCGTCTAGTCGTTCCGAGTAGTTACCCGTGAGTCGTCTAGTCGTTCCGAGTAGTTACCGTGAGTCGTCTAGTGTTCCGAGTAGTTACCCGTGAGTCGTCTAGTTCGTTTCCGAGTAGTAGTTACCCGTGAGTCGTCTAGTGTTCCGAGTAGTTACCCGTGAGTCGTCTAGTGTTCGAGTAGTTACCCGTGAGTCGTCTAGTGTGTCCGAGTAGTTACCGTGAGTCGTCTAGTGTTCCGAGTATTACCCGTGAGTCGTCTAGTCGTTCTGATAGTTACCCGTGAGTCGTCTAGTCGTTCCGAGTAGTTACCCGTGAGTCGTCTAGTCGTTCGAGTAGTTACCGTGACGTCTGTCGTTCGAGTAGTTACCCGTGAGTCGTCTGTCGTCCGAGTAGTACCCGTGAGTCGTCTAGTCGTTCCGAGTAGTTACCCGTGAGTCGTCTAGTCGTTCCGAGTAGTTACCCGTGAGTCGTCTAGTCGTTCCGGTAGTTACCCGTGAGTCGTCTAGTCGTTCCGAGTAGTTACCCGTGAGTCGTCTAGTCGTTCCGAGTAGTACCGTGAGTCGTCTAGTCGTTCCGAGTAGTTACCCGTGAGTCGTCTTAGTCGTTCCGAGTAGTTACCCGTGAGTCGTCTAGTCGTTCCGAGTAGTTACCCGTGAGTCGTCTAGTCGTTCCGAGTAGTTACCCGTGAGTCGTTCTAGTCGTTCGAAGTAGTTACCCGTGAGTCGTCTAGTCGTTCCGATAGTTACCCGTGAGTCGTCTAGTCGTTCCGAGTAGTTACCCGTGAGATCGGTCTAGTCGTTCCGATAGGTTACCCGTGAGTCGTCTAGTCGTTCCGAGTAGTTACCCGTGAGTCGTCTAGTCGTTCCGAGTAGTTACCCGTGAGTCGTCTAGTCGTTCCGAGTAGTTACCCGTGAGTCGTCTAGTCGTTCCGAGTAGTTACCCGTGAGTCGTCGTCTAGTCGTTCCGAGTAGTTTACCCGTGAGTCGTCTAGTCGTTCGAGTAGTTACCCGTGAGTCGTCTAGTCGTTCCGTTCTGAGTAGTTACCCGTGAGTCGTCTAGTGGTTCTGAGTAGTTACCCGTGAGGCGTCTAGTTGTTCTGAGTAGTTACCTGTGAGTCGTCTAGTTGTTCTGAGTAGTTACCCGTGAGTCGTCTGGTGGTTCTGAGTAGTTACCTGTGTGTTGTTTAGTTGTTCTGAGGACCTCTGGCTGCGTGTGTGATCCAGACTGTAGAATCTGTTGTGTTTCCACTGTGAAGGGGAGTGGGCTCTGGGCTGGTGGTTAGGGGGCAGGGTCAGCTGCATCATCACCATACCACCACTGTGAGGACCGGGGTGCACACCTACAAACAAACAGACACACAGTTACAACAACGTCAAAATCACAGCTTCATTGTCAAAGGAACGTTTTCCATCCTCGGATGGACACACAAGGCAGGAAAACCATTTTAAAAATGGTATCAAATCTCATACTTAAGGGTCTTTCAAAGCGAACGGTATCTAGTTTAGTATGTGTGTGATCCCGGGGGGAATTGAACCCACGACCTTGGTGTTGCTGAGAGGAGGGGTAATGTTACCTGTGCACTGCTGTCCTGGTAGCTGCTGGGTCCCACACGGAGACGAAGCCCGGMGAAACTGCATCTGCTCTGCTCCAGGAGGAGGTAAGAAACCCATCGATGGACTGTGGAGACACTTGCTTAGTCAATATATTTATGGAGCTCTATGAGGCATCAATTAAAAGGCATTGATAGCACCAGCAGCCAGCCACTTTATAGTTGCTCTCAAAAGTCTCCCTTAAAGAGCCCTAACACCATTTTTCAGAAATAGTCTTGAGCTGACAGTGACCTCCAGACTGCCCTACTAACAGAAACTCCACTGAGCTGAAAGTGTCCTCCAGACTGCCCTACTAACAGAAACTCCACTGAGCTGAAAGTGACCTCCAGACTGCCCTACTAACAGAAACTCCTAGTGAGATGTTACAGTGGAACTTCCAGATGCCTTACCTAACAGAACTCACTTGAGTGCAAAGTGATACCAGATGCTACCTAACAGAAACTCATGGGTGACAGTGACCTCAGATGACCGTAATAAGAAAATCAGCTGAGGCTGACAGTGCTAGACTGCATATAAAAAAACTCCACATGAGCTGAAAGTGGACCTCCAGACTGGACCTATCTAAAGAATCTGGTGAAGTGATCAGAGTGCCCTAACTAAAAGAAACCACTGACTGAAAGTGTCCGTATGCCTATTTAATAGAATTCCACTGAGTTGACAAGTGATCCAGACTGCCTATACAGAAACTCCACTGAGCTGACAGGACCTCAACAAAGAGGAACTGCATCTCATCCATACAAGAAACTCCACTGAGCTGACAGTTGACCATCCGACTGCCACTACTAAGACAATCTCACTGGCTGAAAGTGACCTCCAGAGCCCTACTAAAGAAACTCCACTGACGCTGAAGTGACCTCCAGATGCCTACTAAAGAAACTCCATGAGTGAAGTGCCTCAGTGCCTATCTAACAGAAATCATACTGGAGACTGAAAGTGAGTGCCCTAGATTGCTCTACGCAGTAATGCATGAGCTAGCAGTGATTAGACTGCATATGTAAAGAAAATCCATGAGTGAAAGTGATCCGAATGCCTCTACCAGAAAATCCACTGAGCTGAAAGTGACTCAGAACTGCTACTAACAGAAATCCTGGTGAAGTGATCCAACTGGATACTAAAGAATCTGAGCTGGGGGACTAGATGCTATAAGAAACTCCCTGGTGAAAGTGACTCCAGACTGACTACTAAGAGAAACTCAACTCTGTGGCTGGATAGAGGTGAATCCAGACTGTCGTATAAAGATAAATCAACTGAGCATGAAAGTGCCTCCTCCTGTTTGTACTGGTTTCCTATCGCCGATCAGTACTGTCAGTGTTAAAATTAGTGGTCAAATAACTATCTATATAGTGCTACTTTTAACCGAGGCTAATAGCGAGAATGAATGATTTTGTTTTTCTCTGGGCGTTTCATAACTTGAACTACTTTGGGAATATTGAACGTACAGATTAAGCTCAAACTTTATTTAATACACAGTCCGATTTCTGGTGTAAATAATAGCAAAGCTAGTAGCCTACTCACTGGATGCTGGTGTTGAGTTTGGTGGCATGACATCTGTAGTAAACTGATGCTGCATGGCATTGGGACTTGTTGGATGGTCTGGATCTCATTGGTGTTGATATGCCTGTTGGATTGTGGAGGATGTTTGGACCCTGGGGCATTGATTACCTGCGCTGCACAAGCCATATGGAAAGGATTAAGGCAGGACTAGTTATTTGTTTCTTTCATTTACATTTGATAAGGAATCTGATGTCAGATCCCTTTCATCTCTTTTAATTCATGTTCGAAATATTTAACATTTAAGGGTTCGCGATGAGTAATTATAAGATTTTCAGTCAAGGAAAAGATGTTCACTAGAGAGAATGTTTCACATAGAAGCCAAACGTCAAGTGAAAGAGGAAGGATCAATCAAGTTTGGATATCTTTAATGAAAAATAAACCAACAGTATAATATAAAATACGTGATAAGGCAACAAGTTGAAGGGTATACTGACAATGACATGAGGGATATGGATTTCCATAAGCCATTATGATGTTATGTGGTGTCTTAGGTTTCCTGGTGATGCTGGAGGGCGCTGGGGCTGAACTGGCATCAACAGACTGGTAACGCTTCAGTAACATTTAGGAGTTTAACAATTTACCTTCTTAGATTGGAAGTATTAGTGAAGATGTAGAACATTGTGATTCATTGTTTTTATATACAAAATGGTGAATTATTCTATTCAAACGATATGGATGAATGACGAGTGATGAGAACAATTTTATGACTCTGTTGTTTGGGAGTGATCTACTTATACTTGTATTATTGAATTAAGCGTAGGCAGAGGGAGAGGTGGTATGTTGGCAATTACCAAGTAAGGGTGTTTTTAGAGACGCAAGTGCGAGTGCTGGCATAGCGTTACGTGGTAAGCTGGCCATGATACTACAGCACAGGGTGCTTATTGCTGTTATTATAATAGGTTACCAAGTAATTGTAGAGGTTAAAATACATGTTGTTGTCATACCGTGGTATATCTTCTGATACACGGCTGTTAGCAATAGCATTCAGGGGCCTCGAACCCACAGTTTAATGTCCATTAATTGTAGAAGACAAATAAATGGTGGGAGAAAATCATACATATTGATTCCAAGGAAGGAAAGGAGTAGTGGGGGAAAAAACACAGCGAAAACAAGATATAGATAGCCAAATTACAAAAAAGACGACGCATTATGCGCAACATAGAAAAAGGGTGGTCTCTAGGCAAAGTAAAACGGGTGGTCTTCTAGCAAAGTAAAGGGTGGTTTCTCTAGCAAAAGTAAAAATGGTGGCTGGATAGATAGTAGCGCTTGTTGCATAGTAGGACAGCTAATGTAAAGGGTTACGACTGGAGCTTCTAAGACTCATCTCACAGAGAATCCGGGACAGCATTATCGTCGTCGTGCTTTTGTAAAAAGGTGAGAGAACATTCTTTAGCCCAATGAGGAAAAGTGGAAAGCACGAGAATGATGACAATGAATGTTTGCAATTGTGAAAAGAGAGGACACTATTTTGACCGTCTGTAACAGGTCTCTCTGACCTCTGCTCACAAACCCAAGCATGAATATGATGACTCTCCATTATATACCAACATATTCAACTGACCAACGAGAATGGGAGTAGATTGCTTGGTAGCAAGTCAGGTGAATAGGAAGTTGCTAAGGTGTTTATGCCTAATTGTCAGTGTGCCTTTGTGTTGGTAATCTGCAGGACTGAACGGTTCAAAAAGACACGTTGTAATAACAGATGACGACCTGAAGGAAAGGTAGTCATCATCATGGCCACTGAGAAGTGTTGAGGGGCGGAAATAGAGACGCTGGAGAAGTGTTAGGGGCGGAAAATAGAGACGCTGGAGAGAGTGTTGAGTGGCGGAGATGAGGCCGTGAAAGATAGTTGGAGGGGCGGAAGAATAGAGGGCTGAAAGTGTTGAGGGGCGGAAATAGAGACGCTGGAGGAGAGGAGTGAGAGACTGAAGAGAGTGAGGGGCGGAAAATAGAGACCGCTGGAGGAGAGGAGTGAGAGACTGAGAGAAGTGTTGAGAGGCGTGAGAATAGAGGGCTGGAGAGTGTTGAGGGGGGAGAATAGAGGGCTGGAGAAGGTGAGGGGCGGAGAATAGAGACGCTGGAGGAGAGGAGTGAGAGACTGAAGAGAAGTGTGAGGGGCTGAAATAGAGACGCGCTGGAGAGAGGTTGAGGGGCGGAGAATAGAGGCTGGAGAAGTGTTGAGGCGGAGAATAGAGACGCTGGAGGAAGGGGTGAGAGACTGAAGAGAAGTGAGGGGCGGAATAGAGACGTGGAAGGAGAGGAGTGAGAGACTGAGAGAAGTGTTGAGGGGGAAAAACTAGAAAGTGTGAGGGGCGGAGAATAGAGGCCGCTGGAGAAGTGTGAGGGGCGGAGAATAGAGGTGGGAAGTGTTAGGGGCGGAAATAGAGACCGCTGGAGGAGAGGAGTGAGAGACTGAAGAGAAGTGAGGGGCGGAAAGAGACCGCTGGAGGAGAGGATGGAGACTGAAGAGGAGTGGAGGGCGGAAAATAGAGACGCTGGGAGGAGTGAGAGACTGAGAGAGTGAGGGGCTGGACAGAAGACGTTCTGTGAGAATCATAGAACTCTCAGAAGCGTCCGGCCCGGCATTCTGCCATCCGCTTTCCAGTGTCTTCACCAACGCTACTGTGTTTCCAGTCAGACTCCTGGTCTTCATCACCACACCTCTGTGTCCAGTCCAGATCCTGGTTTCATACAACACCTCTGTGTTCCAGTCCAGACTCCTGGTCTTCATCACACACCTTCTGTGTTCCAGTCCAGATCTCAGGTCTTCATCACAACCCTCTGTGTTCCAGTCAGACTCCTGGTCTCTCATACAGCTATAACACCTCTGTGGTTCCTAGTCCGAACTCTGGTTATAGTCATCACAACCTCTGTGTTCCAGTCAGACTCCTGGTCTTCATCACAACACTACTGTGTTGCTAGTCCAGACTCCTGGTCTTCATAAATCTGTACAACACACAATTGACACAGTGTATGTCCTAGGTCTTCACAGTCCAAAGTCTGTGTTCCAGTCACCAGACTCCATGATTGGTCTTCATCACCAACACGTCTTGTGTTTCCAGTCGACTCCTGGTCTTCATCACCAACACCTCTGTGTTCAGTCCAGACTCCTGGTCTTCATCACCAACACCTCTGTGTTCCATGTCAGCTCCTGGTCTTAATCACCAACACTCTGTGACAGTCAAGACTCCTGGTCTCATCCAACACCTCTGTGTTCCAGTCCAGACTCCTGGTCTTCATCACCAACCCTCTGTGTTCCAGTCCAGACTCCTGGTCTTCATCACCAACACCTCTGTGTTCCAGTCCAGACTCCTGGTCTTCATCACCAAACCTCTGTGTTCCAGTCCAGACTCCTGGTCTTCATCACCAACACCTCTGTGTTCCAGTCCAGACTCCTGGTCTTCATCACCAACACCTCTGTGTTCCAGTCCAGACTCCTGGTTCTTCACCACAACACCTCTGTGTTCCAGTCCAGACTCCTGGTCTTCATCACCAACACCTCTGTGTTCCAGTCCAGACTCCTGGTCTTCATCACCAACACCTCTGTGTTCAGTCCGAGACTCCTGGTCTTCATCACCAACACCTCTGTGTTCCAGTCCAGACTCCTGTCTTCATCACCAACACCTCTGTGTTCCAGTCCAGACTCCTGGTCTTCATCACCAACACCTCTGTGTTCCAGTCCAGACTCCTGGTCTTCATCACAACACCTCTGTGTTCCAGTCCAGACTCCTGGTCTTCATCACCAACCCTCTGTGTTCCAGTCCAGACTCCTGGTTTCATCCACAACACCTCTGTGTTCCAGTCCAGACTCTGGTTCTTCATCACAACACCTCTGTGTTCCAGTCAGACTCCTGGTCTTCATCACCAACACCGTCTTCGTGTCCTAGTCTTAAGACTTCTCCAGTTTCCATCACAACACCTCTGTGGTCTAGTGTGGTGAGTTAAGAGTGTGGTGAGGTTGTATGTTCAATTCCCACAAGCATCATTTTATACTGAAGCCTTCAGCAAATTATTTCATTGCAGAGCAACTTCCTTATGCAAGTGGTTTGGAAACAGTCATTATTTTCACTGTGGCTGGATATTCCACTGTTTATGCACTAGTAGACTAACAGTATTTAGCCTAATTTGTTCCTCTGCTCAGCCCCAAGAGATGCCTCCTAATTCCCCCGACAGACGATAGAGTAGCATTCCTCCACATTAAAGCCAGTAAATGGCCACAGTGCTGCGTTCAGCAGGAGACAACCAGTAAAACAGCTGTGTTGAGGAGGCAGGAGGCTGTAGCTAACAACCAGTAAAACGGAGCTGTGTTGAGGCAGGAGGCTGTAGATAACAACCAGTAAAACGGAGCTGTGGTGAGGAGGCAGGAGGCTGTAGCTAACAACCAGTAAAACAGAGCTGTGTTGAGGCAGGAGGCTGTAGCTAACAACCAGTAAAACAGAGCTGTGTTGAGGAGGCTGTAGCTAACAACCAGTAAAACAGAGCTGTGTTGAGGAGGCAGGAGGCTGTAGATAACAATGGTGTCCCCCCCCAGGGTGCAGAGAAACAGAATACACACTCAGCAAGCAGACTGCAGCTCACTGGGAGACAGCTCAGTTAAACAAGACAAACACAGAGAGATATCAGTGTGTGTGTTTACCTGGCTGCTGGGGTAGAGGCTGGTTCTGGGGGCTGGTGTAGTGCACGGGGCTGACAGGGCGATAGTGCTGGTTGGAGTGGGAGTGGGGGTCCTGGGCTGGAGCACAGTAACATGTGTGCATCTACAGGAGAGGAAGGACAACAAGCAGACAGAGTTTCTYTGGTCACCTTGGATTCTGAGCACTTTTCTCAAAGAGGATCTGAGKTCAATCTAGATTGTGATCATATCTGGATAATCTGGTGGATAATATCATGGATATTACTGAAGGAGACTGAGACCAACAAGTAGGTAGTTGAAGTAGACGATGCCATGAGATGGTGTGTTGACTGACCATGTGACTGTACTGTACCTGTTGTACCTGCTGTGGCATGTAGCCCTGTTGCTGCATGACCGGCTGGCTCATAGGGTGTGCAGGGCCGGGGTAGGCCTGGGTTTGTCCCACCACAGGGGGCCCTGGAGGGGCCACCATGTAGCCAGTCTGCTGGTGCTGCAGGGGGSCCTGGAGCACCACAGGGCCCGAAGGGTACATGGCAGGGTGGGGGCCGCCGTTAGTGCCGTCGCTGGACGCCTGGCGCACCACACTCATGTGGCTGAACTGGGCAGCCAGCCCTTCTTGCTGTGGGGAGAGAATAATGCTGAAAACATATGTTTCAAATGTATGTACTGTCTAATGTCCTTTAAAATGGTCAAATCCAATCAATCAACAGACAGGGCCAGAGGCAATGGTGCAATCAAGACCAGGGCCGAGAAATTATTAGGGTCATATTTATTAGGACACACCGTAGCAAAACATTTTGAAACAGAAAATGAATGTGTCTTATTGGAGACAAGTTCTAGTAGTCTCTCCCTGTTTCAGTCAGTTTTCTACCGTTTGATGCCGAACACCACCCAGGGAACCCAAACTGGGTATTTATAGCAGCAGAGTAGGCTACTCAGTCTAGGTCATCTATGACAAGCTGTTCAGTGGCAGTAAATTGGAAGTTTAGCGTATCTGTCATGGATTATTCAACATCTGGTATTGAATTTATGATTAAAAAACGTTTCAGTGCTTTAAAATCAGTCATAGAGGGATGTGTTGGGTGAAAGCAGGTCAGGAAAGGAGGACAACAGAATGCAGCCTGATCTAGTCTACCTAACAGAATGCACCTGATCTAGTCTACCTAACAGAATGCAGCCTGATCTAGTCTACCTACGAATGCAGCCTGATCTAGTCTCTAACAGAATGCACCTGATCTAGTCTCCCTAACAGAATGCAGCCTGATCTAGTCCACCTAACAGAATGCAGCCTGATCTAGTCTACCTAACAGAATGCAGCCTGATCTAGTCTCCCTAAACAGAATGCAACGCATGATCTAGTCCACCTAACAGAATGCAGCCTGATCTAGTCTCCCTAACAGAATGCAGCCTGATCTAGTCTCCCTAAAGAATGCAGCTGATCTAGTCTCCCTAAACAGAATCAGCCTGATCTAGTCCCCTAACAGAATGCAGCCTGATCTAGTCTCCCTAACAGAATGCAGCCTGATCGTCTCCCTAACAGAATGCAGCCTGATCTAGTCTCCCTAACAGAATGCAGCCTGATCTAGTCTCTAACAGAATGCAGCCTGATCTAGTCCCCTAACAGAATGCAGCCTGATCTAGTCTCCCTAACAGAATGCAGCCTGATCTAGTCTCCCTAACAGAATGCACTGATCTAGTTCCCTAACAGAATGCAGCCTGATCTAGTCCCTAACAGAATGCAGCCTGATCTAGTCCCCTAACAGAATGCAGCCTGATCTAGTCTACCTAACAGAATGCAGCCTGATCTAGGTCTACCCTAACAGAATGCAGCCTGATCTGTCTACCTACAAAATGCAGCCTGATCTAGTCTACCTAAAAGAATGCAGCCTGATCTAGTCCACCTAACAGAATGCAGCCTGATCTAGTCTACCTACCAGAATGCAGCCTGATCTAGTCCACCTAACAGAATGCAGCCTGATCTAGTCTACCTAACAGAATGCAGCCTGATCTAGTCTACCTAACAGAATGCAGCCTGATCTAGTCTACCTAACAGAATGCAGCCTGATCTAGTCTACCTAACAGAATGCAGCCTGATCTAGTCATCCTAACAGAATGCAGCCTGATCTAGTCTACCTAACAGAATGCAGCCTGATTAGTCCTACCCTAACAGAATGCAGCCTGATCTAGTCTACCTAACAGAATGCAGCCTGATCTAGTCTACCTAACAGAATGCAGCCTGATCTAGTCACCTAACAGAATCAGCCTGATCTAGTCTACTAACAGATGCAGCCTGATCTAGTCTAACAGAATGCAGCCTGATCTAGTCTACACAGAATGCAGCCTGATCTAGTCTACCTAACAGAATGGCAGCCTGATCTAGTCTACCTAACAGAATGCAGCCTGATCTAGTCTACCTAACAGAATGCAGCCTGATCTATCTACTACAGCAGCTGATCTGTCACCTAACAGAATGCAGCCTGATCTAGTCTACCTAACAGAATGCAGCCTGATCTAGTCTAAACAGAATGCAGCCTGATCTAGTCTAACAAAATGCAGCCTGATTCTAGTCCTACCTAACAGAATGCAGCCTGATCTAGTCCACCTAACAGAATGCAGCCTGATCTAGTCTACAACAGAATGCAGCCTGATCTAGTCTACCTAACAGAATGCAGCCTGATCTAGTCTACCTAACAGAATGCAGCCTGATCTAGTCTAACAGAATGCAGCCTGATCTAGTCTACCTAACAGAATGCAGCCTGATCTAGTTACCTAACAGAATGCAGCCTGATCTAGTCTACCTAACAGAATGCAGCCTGATCTAGTCTCCCTAACAGAATGCAGCTGATCTAGCACCTACAAGTGCAGCCTGATCTAGTCTACCTAACAGAATGCAGCCTGATCTAGTCTCCCTAACAGAATGCAGCCTGATCTAGTCCACCTAACAGAATGCAGCCTGATCTAGTCCACCTAACAGAAGCAGCCTGATCTAGTCCACCTAACAGAATGCAGCCTGATCTAGTCTACCTAACAGAATGCAGCCTGATCTAGTCTACCTAACAGAATGCAGCCTGATCTAGTCTACCTAACAGAATGCAGCCTGATCTAGTCTACCTAACAGAATGCAGCCTGACTAGTCTACCTAACAGAATGCAGCCTGATCTAGTCCCTAACAGAATGCAGCCTGATCTAGTCCACCTAACAGAAGCAGCCTGATCTAGTCTACCTAACAGAATGCAGCCTGATCTAGTCACCTAACAGAATGCAGCCTGATCTAGTCTACCTAACAGAATGCAGCCTGATCTAGTCTACCTAACAGATGCAGCCTGATCTAGTCCTAACAGAATGCAGCCTGATCTAGTCTAACAGAATGCAGCCTGATCTAGTCTACCTAACAGAATGCAGCCTGATCTAGTTCCACTAACAGAATGCAGCCTGATCTAGTCTACCTAACAGAATGCAGCCTGATCTAGTCCACCTAACAGAATGCAGCCTGATCTAGTCTAACAAGGAATGCAGCTGATCTAGTCTACCTACAGAATGCAGCCTGATCTAGTCTACCTAACAGAATGCAGCCTGATCTAGTCTAACAGAATGCGCACTGATCTAGTTCTACACAGAATGCAGCCTGATCTAGTCCCCTAACAGAATGCAGCCTGATCTATGTCCTAACAGAATGCAGCTGATCTAGTCACCTAACAGAATGCAGCCTGATCTAGTCTACCTAAACAGAATGCAGCCTGATCTAGTCTACCTAACAGAATGCAGCCTGATCTATGTCCTACCTAACAGAATGCAGCCTGATCTAGTCCACCTAACAGAATGCAGCCTGATCTAGTCCTAACAGAATGCAGCTGATCTAGTCACCTAACAGAATGCAGCCTGATCTAGTCTACTAACAGAATGCAGCCTGATCTAGTCTCCCTAACAGAATGCAGCCTGTTAGTCTCCCTAACAGAATCGCCTGATCTAGTCTACCTAACAGAATGCAGCCTGATCTAGTCCACCTAACAGAATGCAGCCTGATCTAGTCTCCCTAACAGAATGCAGCCTGATCTAGTCTACCTAACAGAATGCAGCCTGATCTAGTCCACCTAACAGAATGCAGCCTGATCTAGTCTCCCTAACAGAAGCAGCCTGATCTAGTCTACCTAACAGAAGCAGCCTGATCTAGTCCACCTAACAGGTATAGGGCTGTTTTATCTAACCTTTATTTTACTAAGCAAGTCAGTTAAGAACAAATTCTTATTTTACAATGACGCCTACCCCGGCCAAACCCTCCCTAACCTGGCGACGCTGGGCCAATTGTGTGCCGCCCTATAGGACTCCCGATCACGGCCGGATGTGATACAGCCCGGGATCGAACCAAGGATCGAACCAGGGTCTGTAGTGACACCTCTAGCACTGAAATGCAGTGCCTTAGACCGCTGCGCCACTCGGGAGCTAACAGAGTCATGTTCTACCTAACGGTCACAGGGCAACAGGGTCATGTTCAACCTAACAGTCACAGGGCTAACAGGGTCATGTTCTACCTAACAGGGTCACAGGGCTAACAGGGTCATGTCTACCTAACGGTCACAGGCTAACAGGGTCATGTTCTAACCTAACGGTCACAGGGCTAACAGGGTCATGTTCACTAACGGTCACAGGCTAACAGGTCATGTTCAACCTAACGGTCACAGGGCTAACAGGGTCATGTTCACCTAACGGCACAGGCTAACAGGGTCATGTTCTAACCTAACGGGTCACAGGGCTAACAGGGTCATGTTCTACCTAACGGTCACAGGGCTAACAGGTCATGTTCTACCTAACGGTCCCACAGGGCTAAACAGGGTCATGTTCAACCTAACAGGGCCATGTTCAACCTAACTGGCCATGTTCAACCTAATGGGCCATGTTCAACCTAACTGGGCCATGTTCAACCTAACTGGCCATGTTCACCTAACTGGCCATAGGCAAACAGGGTCATGTTCTACCTAACTGGGTCATAGGGCAAACAGGGTCATGTTCTACCTAACCGGGTCATAGGGCAAACAGGGTCATGTTCAACCTAACTGGGCCATGTTCAACCTAACTGGGCCATGTTCAACCTAACTGGGTCATGTTCAACCTAACGGGTCATAGGCCTTACTGGGTCATAGGGCAAACAAGGTCATGTTCAACCTAACCGGTCATGTTCCACCTAAACTGGGTCATAGGGCAAACAAGGTCATGTTCTACCTAACTGGTCATAGGGCAAACAGGGTCATGTTCTACCTAACCGGGTCATAGGGCAAAAGGGTCATGTTCTAACCTAACAGGGTCATGTTCCACCTAACTGGGTCATAGGGCAAACAAGGTCATGTTCTACCTAAACTGGGTCATAGGGCAAACAGGGTCATGTTCTACCTAACCGGGTCATAGGGCTCAGGGTCATGTTCCACCTAACTGGGTCATAGGGCAAACAGGGTCATGTTCAACCTAACTGGGTCATAGGGCTAACAGGGTCATGTTCAACTAACTGGGTCATAGGGCTAACAGGGTCATGTTCCACCTAACTGGGTCATAGGGCTAACAGGGTCATGTTCCACCTAACCGGGTCATAGGGCTACAGGGTCATGTTCTACCTAACCGGGTCATAGGGCTAACAGGGTCATGTTCCACCTAACTGGGTCATAGGGCTAACAGGGTCATGTTCTACTAACCGGGTCATGGGCTAACAGGGTCATGTTCCACCTAACTGGGTCATAGGGCAAACAGGGTCATGTTCAACCTAACTGGGTCATAGGGCTAACAGGGTCATGTTAACCTAACTGGGTCATAGGGAAAACAGGGTCATGTTCAACCTAACTGGGTCATAGGGCAAACAGGGTCATGTTCCACTAACTGGGTCATAGGGCAAACAGGGTCATGTTCAACCTCACTGGGTCATAGGGCAAACAGGGTCATGTTCAACAAGCACTCAGTTGCAAGACATTTTGCAACAAGAAACAAGATTCTGGGTTCCCATTGGGCAAACTGCTGGTTTCAAATGTCTTTGCCTGCCTAATGAACATGATCCAGGATCCTGCTGAACACTTCTTCAATCACAAAGTCATCCCAGATAAAGATGTCTTTCCATCATACATTACATCAAAGATTCTGTATAAAAATATAAACTTCTGGAATTAACACACGTAACGTATGTCCATGTCTTATAAAAGACCACCTAATTAAATGACAAGGTGCTGAAGAGGCAACTGGACAGAAACACAGGTGGGAGATAGAGGGGAGGAGAGGAGAGAGAGGATTGATAGGTACCAAAGTGTATTGTTGGTTAGAGGAGAGTGGCAGGAACTGAGGAGGAGGGTAAGAGATGGTTGAGTACTGGATCGGCTGTGGAGCAGAGGGCTGGAGATGCCGAACCGGCTGAAGGAGGAGAAAAGGACAGAACAGAGGGAAAGAGAGGAGAGAGACCTCCATTAGGTTAAGAAGTCAGAGGTGATTGAATAGGAGGAACTAGAGCTGGCTGATTAATAGCACAATGAATTGAACCTGATTGATATCTAGATAATTCACTCAGCCCTAGCTGTAGATGATGAATGTTCTCTGGGAAATTAGGAGGCATCAATTAAAGAATGATGGATCTAATCTACTATATTAATTGAGAACAGGTAGAGTAAAGAAATGACTGCATGCAGGGAGTGAATGGGCTTTCTGGAGAAAGAAGGGATACATGGGCTGTCGACTCATTGACTGACCTGGGAGAGGACGTGATTGGCTGGCTGGTGCGGGGCAGGGGGCGGTTGGGGAGGGGCCAAGGGCTGCTGGCTCCTCCACCTTCTGTGAGGTCATCGAGGGTTTAGATCACAGCACTGCCGTCAGGGTTTACAAAGGGTTGGCCTGCAGGTGGGGAACAACAACTTAGACTGTAGACCAGGGCTGCCCACCCTCTTCCTGATATCTACTGTCCTGTGGGTTTTCAGTCCAACCCTCTTCCTGGAGATCTACTGTCCTGTGGGTTTTCAGTCCAACCCTCTTCCTGGAGATCTACTGTCCTGTGGGTTTTCAGCCAACCCTCTTCCTGGAGATCTACTGTCCTGTGGGTTTTCAGTCCAACCCTCTTCCTGAGATCTACCGTCCTGTGGGTTTTCAGTCCACCCTCTTCCTGGAGATCTACTGTCCTGTGGGTTTTCAGTCCAACCCTCTTCCTGGAGATCTCTACGCGTCCTGTGGGTTTTTCAGCCCACCCTCTTCCTGAGATCTACTGTCCTGTGGGTTTTCAGTCCAACCCTCTTCCTGGAGATCTACTGTCCTGTGGGTTTCAGTCCAACCCCTCTTCCTGGAGATCTACTGTCCTGTGGTTTTCAGCCCAACCTCTTCCTGGAGATCTACCGTCCTGTGGGTTTTCAGTCCAACCCTCTTCCTGGAGATCTACTGTCCTGTGGGTTTTCAGTCCAACCATCTTCCTGAGATCTACCGTCCTGTGGGTTTTCAGTCCAACCCTCTTCCTGGAGATCTACTGTCCTGTGGGTTTTCAGTCCAACCCTCTTCCTGGAGATCTACCGTCCTGTGGGTTTTCAGTCCAACTGAAAACCACAGGACAGTAGATCTCCAGGAAGAGGGTTGACTAAAACCTACAGGACAGTAATCTCCAGGAAGGGGGTTGGACAGCCCTGCAGTAGAGGCTATAGGACATTTGAGTATAATTTAGTCAATAGGAGTTATGCTATAGTAACATGTATCCTGAATAATGACTAAACCACGAATATATACACAGTTTACCAACTCCCTTAGTCCATTCATTCAATCTGGAAGGCTTTGATACATATTTGACCGCAACATATGTAGTTTGTGGAAGTTTCAGCAACAGTCTAAGAGAAGAGCAGACAGACTAATAGACTGAATAAGAAGTTTGTTTTACAAGAACTATGATCAAAACCAACCATCACATCAAACCCAAAATAAAGACAGCAGACAGAGACAGGCCAATCCAGCCTATTTAAAGACAGYACACAGAGACAGGCCAATCCAGCCTATTTAAAGACAGCACACASAGACAGGCCAATCCAGCCTATATGAASTGAGGGATGAGGACCAACCCTGATCAGAAGATACCAACCTGTGTGTGGGTTGACCAGTATACTGCCAGGCGGTATCCCTGTGGCTTCCGGGGGAAGGAAATAGTAACTAGTAGCATTAGCAGTKGCCTGGGTTGGCRCTGGGCCGGATGCAGGCGCCGGGCCATTCCTGCTGCCCCRATCACAGTGTACAGAAGTTCTACTACTGCTGGGGGCCGTGGCAGCGGAGGACGCAGAGGAGGAAGGTGTAGGTTGCACCGTGCTGGGGCCCCCGACAGGGCCGGCTGCCTGGGTTAGAGCAGCTGGGACAGGGAGAGGCAGGTGGAGGACTTGGGGGCGAGAGATGGAACTCGTAGAAGACCCTACACTATTAGAAGACTCAGAACCTAGAGGAGGGAGGGATGAAAAGATCACTAAACGTCCTACAGAGAGGACCACGAAAGACGTCCTATAGTTTAACCGGCATTGTAAATAAGAATTTGTTCTTAACTGACTTGCCTAGTTAAATAAAAGGTGAAATAAAAAGTAAAAATAGAGGCAGTGGCTTGTAACACATGCACAGCCAGCCTCTGGACAGGGGTACAAGGAGGACAGCTATTGGTCACTTCTGCGGTAACAGGGGTAGAAGCAGAATAGCCATTGGTCCATTCAAAAGTGGGACACACGGTGAGTGAATTCATTGGCTATAGGTGATATTTGTYCCTCTGTGGGCATCTTGCGTGAGCCCAAATCAAGTGTAATTTTAAGTGGTCCACATCTTAAAGAGTATAACCACAAACATGTTATTAGTTTGTCAGTAATGCAACCACAGACACATTTTCCTGGTTTAGAACGTCAAAGTTCGTCTTCTGGCACGTACGCAAACCTCCGATATTTGATGTCAAAAGCAAAGCCACCAGGAGCTTTGAAATCTGGACAGACAAAAGAGGAAAACACTGGGCTCAAGTTTGGTCTCTCTGGACGTATTACTGGAGAGGTGGGAAACACGTCTTCCGTCTTGCCAACAGTAAAAGCCAATGAATTCACAATTGTGATGGCCATCATTCTTCATGTTTTCTACACAAACTAAACAACCAGCACTTAAAGAAATTGGGGATACTATAACAAAATTAGATAAAAAGCTAAAACCAAAAATGCTAAAACCAAAGAAGCTAAATGATGCCAAAGAAGCTAAATGATGCCAAAGAACCAAAAAGATGAAATGCACTGCATACAGAAGAGATGAACCACAGGACAGAGCTAACAGGAACACAAAATGGCCTCCCAGTAGGAGCAGAGCAGATGTTTGTGCTGCACAAAGTGAGCCCCAACTTCGTAAACTCGAAAAAACTCAAGCAAAAAGCTGTCTGTCAGTGCACTGTGGAAATGGAATCACATGAAACCAAAAAGAAAAGCCTCTAGAACAGAGCAACAACAACAAAAAAGATGATCGAAAAGACAAGGAACGGAGGAGGAACCAAAACAGGATAAACAAAGAAAACTGGGTCTCCATTCCCCCAGTATGCCTGTAYTAAACARGGATGGTGCACACAGACACACAGTGAAGGAYCAATTTCAACTCATGTCAGTCAGAAACTAGTGTATCACATTGTCTAGGGGTGACTGACCACACTTGGGGAAAATCAGTTACCACCAAGTAGTCATGGACACAGAACACATTTTTCTTCATTTGACAAAGAATTCAGAGGAGAAATTCAGCTTGTACGTCAGTGACATCACAATGTCTTAAAAACAGGTGCTTCACTGTGCTGTGGAACAAAGCAGACTGGACACGATACGTCGCACGTGCTTTTGATTACGTGTGCATGAGTCAGTGCCCCCCCCACCCCCACCCTCCCCCTATTACTTGCCTGTTTTGGAGAGGCGTCCGGTGCTCTTGCTGCTGGCTGAGCTGTCTCCTCTGATGAGGACAGAGATGCTGCTGAAGCTGCTGGCCTTGGTCATGGTGGGCCTCAGGTTACGGTTGGAACTGTCTGAATCAGTGCTGCTCCACGGCCGGGCATCACAGTTCTTGGGGTCATTCTCAGAGCTGCTCTGTCTACTGCTGGCTGATCGCCCGTCCCCTAGTCTGAGGAAACAAGGTATGGATATTATTATCTATGTGTGTCGTGTTGTGTGTGTGTGTGTGTGTGTGTGTGTGTGAGCGAGAGAGATTTTCCTGGTGACAGCAAAAAATTACCGGTCAAACTGTACATTTTGCCCACCGAGAGTGTTTGTTCTTAACTATGTTTTACTACTGTGGTCCTCTTGTATGGGACGATCTCTAAGTGGATTTAGCCCCACTACTGGACGGCTTTTCTTCGTCCTACGATACACTTACGCCCAAGCGTCAGGGGCTATCTGGTTCAGCGCATAGGCATGGGGAGTGGTGGCACCATGAACAACATTTATCAAAGCGTACCTAGCTAGCTGACTAATCAGATTACATTAGTCAATACTGTAGGTCCACAATAGTGTTGTTAGTGTAGCCTAGCTAACCTTTAGGCTCTAACTGATATTGTTAGACCTGTCTCGCCGATTATACGGGTTGACCTATAAGCCCTCTATTGCGCGATCATTACCACATCCACTTGCGTCACCCGATACAACGCCCTCCGTCGTGTATATTTATATATTCA
>NW_019944705.1:0-2773 GCF_002910315.2 Salvelinus sp. IW2-2015
CTTTATAACCAGGGATCCTGTACTACTATTAGTTCTATAATCACCTCTACCTTTATCCTCAGGTGCCTGACTCCTATAGGTCCTAACCACTTTCTACCTTTTAATACCGGAGGTCTCGGAGCTCTTAAAACGCTCTCTATCTACCCTTTATCCAGGCTCCTGACCTCTAATAATTCTAACATACACTACACGGGCTATCCCGGTCCTGACTCTTGTCTACTACTCTATTCCATTAATCCGAGTTTCGACTTCTATAGTTGGCCTACTTGGACTAAGACCTTTAATCCAGGTCCTGACTCTTCAACCTAGCTCTACTCTACTTTATCCAGGTCCTGACTCTTCATTCTATCTACTGCTAACCTTTATCCAGGTCCTTGCACTCTATAGTTGTCTACTGGTGTACTACTGCTACCTTTCATCCAGGTCCTGATCTATATTCACCTACTGCCTACTTTATACTACAGGTCCTGCACCTATATTCTAACTCTACCTTCATCCAGGTCCGTCGACTCCCTAATACCGTCTACCTACTCTTACCTTTAATCCAGGTCCACCTCTATATCTCTACTACTCTAACCTTATATCAGGCTCTCGACTCTCACCCAGTCTCTACTCTACCTTTATCCAGGTCCTGAACTCCTATAGTCTAGGCTCACTGGCGTAGGCCTTTTATGTACCAGTTGTCCCCAGACTATGATATTTCCTACCTCCTACTTTTACGCACAGGTCCTGCATTCTCTAATACGTCTCACACTCAACTCTACTTTATCCAGGTCTGACTCTATAGTCTACTACTCTACCTTTATCCAGGTCCTGACTCTATAGTCTATCACTCTACCTTTATCCAGTCCTGACTGTAATAACGTCTACTACTAGCCTATTCCCTTTCCACTCACGTCCTCGCACCTATACTTCCCACTCTCACTACCCTCTTTCACGGTCCTGATCATCAGTCTACTACTCTAACCTTTTATCCAGGTCCGACCTCTATACGTCTACTACTCCTACACTATTTATGCAGTCCTGACTGCTATCCAGTCTACTACTCTACCTTTATACCCAGGTCCTTAGACTCGTACTATACGTCTAATCTACTCTAACCTATGATCTCAGGTCCTGATCTATAAAGTCTACTCTTTCACTACTCCTTTATCCAGGTCCAGACCTCTCGATAGGTCTACCTAACTAACTTGCCCTATTATCCGGGTTCCTGACTTCATAGTTACTACTTTAACAAAACCACTTGGGAGGGCTGCAGGTCCTGACTACTATATGTCTTACTACTTTTTTCTCAACCTTTATCAGTCCTGACCTCTATAGCTATCTCTTTACCGGTCTACTGGTCATCCTTGTAGTTCCTCATGGCTCTTTAGTCTGGTCATTTGTAGTTCCTCATGGCTCTTTAGTCTGGTCATTTGTAGTTCCTCATGGCTCTTTAGTCTGGTCAGGGATAGTTTCTCATGCCTCTTTAGTCTGGTCGGGGATAGTTCCCCATGGCTCTTTAGTCTGGTCAAGTGTACAGTTACAACCTGTAATTTAAATGGATTTTTTATTTTTCATTTCACTTCACCAATTTGGACTATTTTGTGTATGTCCATTACATGAAATCCCCCCCAAAAATCTATTTAAATTACAGGTTGTAATGCAACGAAATAGGAAAAAGGCCTAGGGAGATGACTATTTTAGTACCTACAGTATGTACATCCATTCTTCAACAACCATTTYCCATCTAACGTTAGCTAGTTGCTAGCTAATACATATAGTTCAGTGGAGGCTGCTGAGTGGAGGATGGCTCATAGTAATGTCTGGAATGGACTAAATGGAACGGTGTCAAACATGTGGTTTCCATGTGGTTGATACCATTCAACTGACGCCATTCCAGCCATTATTTTCAGCCGTCCTCCCCTCAGCAGCCTCCACTGATATTGTTATGTGTCTGTCATATTGAGGTGTCTAGCTTTAAGTTAAACCYGATCAATCAAATGGATATGTTTAAWCTAKGTGTCTTTGCTAGACAGACACAGAGAAGGGGGGGAGGAAGTGAATAAGAAAGGTTGGCGCCCCCCCTTGGGTTGTGCCGTGGGGGAGATCTTTGTGGGCTATACTCGACATTGTCTCAGGATGGTAAATTGGTGGTTGAAGGTATCCCTCTAGTGGTGTGGGGGCTGTGCTTTGGCAAAGTGGGTGGGGTTATATCCTGCCTGGTTGGCCCTGTCCAGGGGGTATTGTCGGACGTGATGGTAAGTGTCCCAATTCAAATCTAGCCCTGATAAGTTGTTCTGTCATGGTCGCTTTATTTGACCAACAGCCGAGTTCAATAAAATAGAATGTGTGTGTGTGTGTGTGTGTGTGTGTGTGGTGTGTGTGTGTGTGTGTGTGTGTGTGTGTGTGTGTGTGTGTGGTGTGTGTGTGTGTTGTGTGTTGGTTGTGGTGTGTGTGTGTGTGTGTGTGTGTGTGTGTGTGTGTTGTGTGTGTGTGTGTGTGTTGTGTGTGGTGCGTGTGTCAGTATCCTACAAATATGAAAATCTGCATACTGTATGACACAGATACGGGTAAGAATAAAGTAATTTCTCTCTAACACTTTACATGTTAGGGGGTTCCTCATCGGACCCTCCACTAGGAATGGCAACAGCTGGTATCTGACAGCGACCCATCACTTTACAAGTGGGTGGAGGCAATACCCATTAAGGTCAGTACAGGAAGAGAACGGGCTAACTCTCAATTCCCTTCTGTTAACCATTAAAAAGGGTGCTTGGAACCAAAAACAGATTTT
>NW_019944705.1:9578-11438 GCF_002910315.2 Salvelinus sp. IW2-2015
AGTCCAGTGTTCTCCGACTCCTTTTCTCAGCCGTCCAGTATTTATGCTATGCGTTTTGTGTGGGGGGGGCTAGGTCAGTCTGTATATCTGGAGTATTTTTCCTGTCTTTTCCAACGTCCTGTGTGAATTTAAATATGCTCTTTCTAATTCTCTCTCTCTCTCTCTCTCGGAAGACCTAGCCCTAGGACCATGCCTCAGGACTACTTGGCCTGGTGACTCCTTGCTGTCCGAGTCCACCTGGTCGTGCTGCTGCTCCAGTTTAACTTGTTCTGCCTATGGAACCCTGACCTGTTCACGGACGTGCAGTTTTGGACTCTCTCTCTCTACCGCACCTGCTGTCTCTAACTCTGAATGATCGGCTAAAAAGCTAACTGACATCTATCCTATGAGGTGCTGACCTGTTCATTTTGCATGATACCCATCAAGGATGAGACTAGCGAACCCACCTCCAAGGCGATGGGGGACTATCTTCAACACCCACGGTTCTCCTGAGGTCATCTTGAGTGACCGAGGTCATGCACGCTGGAACAAGGTACGGCTGTTATAGGTTATATTCTGTCACCAATGGTTTGTTTTATTTATTTTTTACAATTTGTTTCTTCCATGGTACATAATCAGACATATTTCAATATCTTCCATTGTCAATAGATATCTCTTTCCTTCCCCCTCCTCCAGGTTTGGTGAATGGACCAACCAGACCCTCAAGACTGCCACGGGCAAGTCTCTTGGTACCAGGAATGGTGGGAGAACAACCTGAAGGTAATTCTCTCTGAACACAACAGCAGCATCCAGGCTGAGTACGGACGGAGCCGCAGCTGTTGACTGAGGTAAACAATGCAACTGTAAAAACATTTATTACATATTATGTAGTCTTTCAAATGTGTGGTTGACGTAGTGTTGTTGTTTGTCTGTTAGTGTTGTTGTTTGTCTATTAGTGTTGTTGTTTGTCTGTTAGTGTTGTTGTTTGTCTATTAGTGTTGTTGTCTGTCTATTAGTGTTGTTGTTTCTCTATTATTGTTGTTGTTTGTCTGTTAGTGTTGTTGTTTGTCTATTAGTGTTGTTGTTTCTCTATTAGTGTTGTTGTTTGTCTGTTAGTGTTGTTGTCCGTCTATTAGTGTTGTTGTTGTCTATTAGTGTTGTTGTTTGTCTGTTAGTGTTGTTGTTTGTCTGTTAGTGTTGTTGTTTGTCTATTAGTGTTGTTGTTTCTCTATTAGTGTTGTTGTTTGTCTGTTAGTGTTGTTGTTGTCTATTAGTGTTGTTGTTTGTCTATTAGTGTTGTTGTTTGTCTGTTAGTGTTGTTTGTCTATTAGTGTTGTTGTTTGTCTATTAGTGTTGTTGTTTGTCTTGCTATTTGTGTATAATGTACTTTCAGATGACTGAAACCCCACGTGATGTGGTGGAAGAACGCCTTCGAGGACTACCTATGTGGAGGTTTTTGACCAGGTAAAAATGATTGCCCGCTTTTAATTTATTTTATAACACTGGTTTGGGTGCAGAACCCCTAGGTCCTGGAGAACAGGTAATGGAGGAATCAGGTGGGTCAGGTCTGGTGTTGGCAGAACCCCTAGGTCCTGGAGAACAGGTAATGGAGGACATCAGGTGGGTCTGGGTGTTGGGAGAACCCCTAGGTCCTGGAGAACAGGTAATGGAGACATCAGGTGGGTCTGGTGTTGGGCAGAACCCTAGGTCCTGGAGAACAGGTAATGGAGGACATCAGGTGGTCCAGGTCTGGGTGTTGGGTAGAACCCCTAGGTCCTGGAGACAGGAGCAGAGTTAAAGGGAACAGGATGGGAGAGCAGAGATGTAAACAAGCAATCACACAGGTTACACTTCACTGTGAGAACATTTGATGGATTTGTG
>NW_019944705.1:13743-24073 GCF_002910315.2 Salvelinus sp. IW2-2015
AGTGGTTGGTAATGGAGGACATCAGGTGGGTCCAGGTCTGGGTGTTGGGTAGAACCCCTAGGTCCTGGAGAACAGGTAATGGAGGACATCAGGTGGGTCTGGGTGTTGGGTAGAACCCCTAGGTCCTGGAGAACAGGTAATGAGACATCAGGTGGGTCCAGGTCTGGGGTTTGGGCAGAACCCTAGGTCCTGAGAAACAGGTAACGGAGGACAACAGGTGGGTCTGGGTGTTGGGCAGAACCCCTAGGTCCTGGAGAACAGGTAATGGAGGACATCAGGTGGGTCCAGGTCTGGGTGTTGGGCAGAACCACTAGGTCCTGGAGAACAGGTAATGGAGGACATCAGGTGGGTCCAGGTCTGGGTGTTGGGCAGAACCCCTAGGTCCTGGGAGAACAGGTAATGGAGGACATCAGGTGGTCCAGGTCTGGGTGTTGGGTAGAACCACTAGGTCCTGGAGAACAGGTAATGGAGGACATCAGGTGGGTCCTGGTCTGGTTCTTGGGTAGAACTCCTAGGTCCTGGAGAACAGTAATGGAGGACATCAGGTGGGTCCAGGTCTGGGTGTTGGGTAGAACCCCTAGGTACTGGAGAACAGGTAATGGAGGACATCAGGTGGGTCCAGGTCGGGGTGTTGGGCAGAACCCTAGGTCCTGGAGAACAGGTAACGGAGGACAACAGGTGGTCTGGGTGTTGGGCAGAACCCCTAGGTCCTGGAGAACAGTAATGGAGGACATCAGGTGGGTCTGGGTGTGGGCAGAACCCCTAGGTCCTGGAAACAGGTAATGGAGGACATCAGGTGGGTCCAGGTCTGGGTGTTGGGCAGAACCCCCTAGGTCCTGGAGAACAGGTAATGGAGGACATCAGGTGGGTCTGGGTGTTGGGCAGAACCACTAGGTCCTGGAGAACAGTAATGGAGGACATCAGGTGATCCAGGTCTGGGTGTTGGGTAGAACCCTCAGGTCCTGAAGAAAAGGAGCAGAGTTAAAGGAACAGGATGGGAGACAGAGATGTAAACAAGCAATCACACAGGTTACACTTCACTGTGAAAACAATCACACAGGTTACACTTCACTGTGAGAACAATCACACAGGTTACACTTCACTGTGAGAACAATCACACAGGTTACACTTCACTGTGAGAACAATCACACAGGTTACACTTCACTGTGAGAACAATCACACAGGTTACACTTCACTGTGAGAACAATCACACAGGTTACACTTCACTGTGAGAACAATCACACAGGTTACACTTCACTGTGAGAACAATCACACAGGTTACACTTCACTGTGGAGAACAATCACACAGGTTACACTTCACTGTGAGAACAATCACACAGGTACACTTCACTGTGAGAACAATCACACAGGTTACACTTCACTGTGAGAACAATCACACAGTTACACTTCACTGTGAGAACAATCACACAGGTTACACTTCACTGTGAGAACAATCACAAGGTTACACTTCACTGTGAGAAACAATCACACAGGTTACACTCACTGTGAGAACAATCACACAGGTTACACTTCACTGTGAGAAACTTTGATGGATTAGTGCAGTGTATAAAATAAATTAAAAGCGGGCAATCTTTTTACCTGGTCAAAAACCTCCACATAGGTAGTCCTCGAAGGCGTTCTTCCACCACATCACGTGGGGTTCAGTCATCTGAAGTACATTATACACAAATAGAAGACAAACAACAACACTAATAGACAAACACAACACTATAGACAAACAACACTAACAGACAAACAACAACACTAATAGACAAACAACAACACTAATAGACAACAACAACACTAACAGACAAACAACAACACTAATAGAGAAACAACAACACTAATAGACAAAACAACACTAACAGACAACACAACACTAACAACAAACAACAACACAATAGACAACAACAACACTAATAGACGGACAACACACTAACGACAAACAACAACACTAATAGAGAAACAACAACACTAATAGACAAACAACAACACTAACAGACAAACAACAACAATAATAGAGAAACAACAACACTAATAAGACAACAACATATAGACAAACAACAACACTAACAGACAAACAACAACACTAACAGACAACAACAACACTAACAGACAAACAACAACAATAATAGACAAACAACAACACTAATAGACAAAAATCAACACTAATAGACAAACAACAACACTAATAGACAAACAACAACACTAACAGACAAACAACAACACTAATAGACAAACAACAACACTAATAGACAAACAACAACACTAACAGACAAACAACAACACATAGACAAACAACAACAATAGACAAACACAACACTAATAGACAAACAACAACACTAACAGACAAACAACAACACTAAGTCAACCACACATTTGAAGACTACAGTATATGTAATACATGTTTTTACAGTTGCATTGTTTACCTCAGTCAACAGCTGCGGCTCCGTCCGTACTCAGCCTGGATGCTGCTGTTGTGTGCAAAGAGAATTACCTTCAGGTTGTTCTCCCACCATTCCTGGTACCAAGAGACTTGCCCGTGGCAGTTGAGGGTCTGGTTGGTCCATACCAAACCTGGAGGAGGGGAAGGAAAGAGATATCATTGACAATGGAAGATATTGAAATATGTCTGATTATGTACCATGGAAGAAACAAATTGTAAAAAATAAATAAAACAAACCATTGGTGACAGAATATAACCTATAACAGCCGTACCTTGTTCCAGCGTGCATGACCTCGGTCACTCAAGATGACCTCAGGAGAACCGTGGGTGTTGAAGATAGCCCCCATCGCCTTGGAGGTGGGTTCGCTAGTCTCATCCTTGATGGGTATCATGCAAAATGAAAATCTGTTTTTGGTTCAAGCACCTTTTTAATGGGTAACAGAAGGGAATTGAGAGTTCAGCCCGTTCTCTTCCTGTACTGACCTTAATGGGTATTGCCTCCACCCACTTGGTAAAGTGATGGGTCGCTGTCAGATACCAGCTGTTGCCATTCCTAGTGGAGGGTCCGATGAGGAACACCCCTAACATGTAAAGTGTTAGAGAGAAGATTACTTTATTCTTACCCGTATCTGTGTCATACAGTATGCAGATTTTCATATTTGTAAGGATACTGACACACGCACGCACACACACCACACACACACACACACACACACACACACACACACACACACAACACACACAACACACACACACACACACACACACACACACACACACACACACACACACACACACACACACACACACACACACACACACACACACACACACACACACACACACACACAACACATTCTATTTTATTGAACTCGGCTGTGGTCAAATAAAGCGACCATGACAGAACAACTTATCAGGGCTAGATTTGAATTGGGACACTTACCGTCCCCAGTCCAACTTTTCATTACATCATCTACAGCTACTGTTGTTGTCATGTTGTCAATAACTGCCAAGTAAGTTTAATTGCTCCATCATGCTGGGCACATAATATGTGAAATACACTGATTAACTAAAACGCTATCACTGCAAGCACTCAGAACAAAGAGAGCAGCCGTGCCTGGACACTCTCCCTCTCCCCTTCTGAGACTGGCTGCCTGTTGAGAACAAGTGACAGGCAGAATTCCACACACCACAATTCAGTATTTTAGTCTATGATTGCCATGTGAGTGTACAAAAAATCTGTGAAAATAAATAAAGGACACATCTGTACCAAAAAGTATCAACCGTTTATATATTAAAATCTTAAATATTGCCAGGTTGGTTTTCACAGCTGTTTCACAAGGTGTTCATTATTGTAAGTTAAAAGGTATCTTTTGATGGTRTTTATTAGTTCCACATTATTCATTGTTGTATCCCASGACACTACCGGTCAAAAMACTTCCTGATTCCAGGGTTTTTCTTTATTTTTACTATTTTCTACATTGAATATTAGTGAAGACATCACAACTATGAAATAACACATATGGAATCATGTTGTAATCAAAAAACTGTTAAACACATTCAAATATATTTTTTATATTTACTTCAAATAGCCACCCTTTGCCTTGATGACAGCTTTGCACACTCTTGGCAGTCTCTCAACCAGCTTCACCTGGAATGCTTTTCCAACAGTCTTGAAGGAGTTCCCACATATGCTGAGCACTTGTTGGCTGCTTTTCCTTCACTCTGCAGTCCGACTCATCCCAAACCATCTCAATTACGTTGAGGTCTGGTGATTGTGGAGGCTAGGTCATCTGATGCAGCACTCAATCACTCTCMTTCTTGGCCAAATAGCCCTTACACATCCTGGAGGTGTGTTGGGTCATTGTCCTGTTGAAAAACAAATGATAAATCCCCTAAGCCCAAACCAGATGAGATGGCATATCGCTGCAGAATGCTGTGGTAGCCATGCTGGTTAAATTTGTAACTTGAATTCTAAATAAATCACTGACAGTGTCACCAGCAAGGCACCACCACACCATGMCACCTCCTCCTCCGTGCTTTATGGTGGTAAATACACATGCAGAGGTCATCTGTTCACCCACAGCGTGCCTCACAGACACAGCAGATGGAATCAAAAATCTAAAATTTGGACTCCAGACCAAAGGACAGATTTCCACCGATCTAATGTCCATTGCTCGTGTTTCTTGGCTCAAGCAAGTCTCTTCTTMTTATTGGTGTCCTTTAGTAGTGGTTTCTTTGCAGCAATTTGACCATGAAGGCCTGTTTCACACAGTCTCCTCTGAATAGTTCATGTTGTGATGTGTCTGTTACTTGAACTCTGTGGAGCATTTATTTGGTTGCAATTTCTGGGGCTGGTAACTGTAATGAACTTATCCTCTGCAGCAGAGGTAACTCTGGGTCATCCTTTCCTGTGGCGGTCCTCATGAGAGCCAGTTTCATCATAGCACTTGATGGTTTTTGCGACTCCATTTGAAAAAACTTTCAAAGTTCTTAAAATGTTCCGGATTGGCTGACCTTCATGTCTTAAAGTAATGATGGACTGCCGTTTCTCTTTGCTTATTTGAGCTGTTCTTACCAAATATGGCTRTCTTCTGTATACCACCCCTACCTTGTCACAACACAAMTGATTGGCTCAAATGCATTAAGAAGGAAATAAATTCCACAAATGAACTTTTAACAAGGCACACCTGTTAATTGAAATGCATTCCAGGTGACAACCTCATGAAGCTTGTTGAGAGAATGCCAAGAGCTGTCATCAAGGCAAAATGTGGCTATTTCAAGAATCTCAAATATAAAATATATTTTGATTTGTTTAACACTTTTTTGGTCACTACATGATTCCATATGTGTTATTTCAYAGTTGTGATGTCTTCACTATTATTCTATAATGTAGAAAATAGTAAAAATAAAGAAAAACCCAGGAATGAGTAGGATTTCTAAAACTTTTGACCGGTAGTGTATACGAGCTTGCGAGAATTAATAATAGAGGATCACTGAAATGATATTATTTCAGTGTAGATGAGGGAAGGRCAGGTTAAAATAAAAACATGACAGCCAGACAAGCCGGTGTATGAATCAAACAGATTTGCATATGAATGGTGTGGAAATTAGCTGACTTCCTGGTCTGTAAGGTAAGTAACTTTAATGTGTCAAGCAGATTACACGTTTTCTTTGCCGTTTCCGAAACGTAGCAACGTTTAAGACATGGATTTCATGTTGTAATGTTAACAAGGTAACCACAAGTAGTTCAAATTAATGTTTTCATTTTATTAGCTAAACTAAACTTGTTTAAACAGTGAAATTGTCGCGGAAATCAGACTTGTTTGCAAAACGATGATGAAAAGAACGTAATTTAGGCTGTAATGATCTCCAGAATTCTAATCATTAGGTCATCACACCGTTGATATAGCAACGGGCGCTAATAGTTTATCGAATCCCATTGTGACGTAGAGAGGGACACTATTTGACCGGGGAACATTATTTAGCATAACAGGCCCGAAGTGAGATTTGGTCTGGGCCCTCCCAAATCACRGGCAAAACATTTTAATGCCCCTCCTGTTCGCAGTGGATAATTGTTTTTGCAGTGTTAAAGTAAACATCCTACAATTCAACACATTTTGCCATGGTGTGTAGAGAAAGTGTTGTAGTTTTAAAGCAAATGTTCTGCAATTCTACACATTTTGCCATGGAAAATGTATTTTATTCCAGTTTACGAAAATCAACATCACAACTGTATGTGTCACGGCTAGAACAAATGGGGGCTATATTACATCCTTCACCATAAAGAGTGTTTGTGTATCTACTGTATATATTATGGGGGACAGTACACATCTGTAATTGGTCCAAAATAATACAATTCTTAAATATAACTACTCTATTGCTGCTGCATTGCCGTAGAAACTTTAGCTATTTTCATGCTAATTTCCTGCAATTCTACAAATTTTGCCRTGACTTATGACCATATGACCATGTTCATATGATATCTGGACTGACACATTTTCCCATAAAGCAGAGAGAAAAATGTGTTGTTTTATTGCTCATCTCAAGCTACTCTTCACATTTTGCCAGGAGGATGAGAGCAAATTTTGTAGTTTTAAAGCAAATTTTATGCTATTCTACACATTTTGACATTTCTTGTTAAGTGTTCATATGCTATATTGGGGGACCCAACCAAATATGAATGTATATATTTTTTGGGAGGTTGGGGGCCTTTCATGCCCGTGCGGTAAACGAGCCCTGGCCTGGGCACATGCCCAGTTTGGTTGATGTGGTGATTAGGCTATAAGGGCTGGATAGCTGGCTAGACTACCTAACCTGGCAAAGTTAGCTGACTTGGTGGAAAACTCGAGATGGAAGATCTTCAATCATCCAAGGAGGTGTTGTCCACAAGAGGGAAGTATTTCACCTTGACTCCTCACCTAATCATTCAGTAGCAGGGTTACGTCTATTTTGGTACAGGGAAGGTGAGACCTTCATGTTTCACAGCACACAAAACAAACAATATTACACCACAGGAATGTACTGAAAATAGGCTACTATTAATTGTGCCATTTGTTCCTGTGTTGAAGAAATACTACAAACTGTAACTTGGGTATCTTGTCTTTGTCACAGATCTGGTCTCAGAGTCCATGATCAGATTATCTGCCCTGCTCTTAAGAACCAGTCTTGTTATTCTACAATAAAAAGCACCTTTTAATTCATGAATTCTGTGTTATGTAGAGAAGTCATCTGGTTTGTTGATCATTACCGGAATGAGAAAAGACAGGCATGTTTTTAGGCCTAGTCAGATAACTACAGTTATTTGTTTTTTTGCCCGCCAAACATTTGTTTGTTGCTACGGTAAGTTAACTTTATTAATCATGCCATTTGACAATTAAATGTCAACACTACAGTAGGAAGTACAAATGCTTGAATAATTAGATACTTGTTTCTCTATTGATAACTATTTAGAATGTACCTGCATGTCATGGAATAGGTAAATAGTTTGTTCCACTCTGCCCTACTCTGGGAAGGCTCAGGTAGGGGTCAGGTAGGGGTCAGGTAGGGGTCAGGTAAGGGTCAGGTAAGGGTCAGGTAGGGGTCAGGAGGGGTCAAACCCAAAGGCATTGGGGGGCTACAATTATCCGGATAATAAACACACAGTGTTTTTATTTAATTTATTATTCATACATTTTCAGAATCAAACAGAATGATCCTGTCACGTTGGGTAATGCCAAAGTGCCAAATCCCTGGGGGGGGATTAATCCTGATTGGTCTGAAATGGTTTGGTCTAGGCTGTGCATTCAGCAGGACACAATGTTTTGGAATATTTAGATATAAATATGTAACGTAGAACAAACATGCCTCTCTGACATAAAGACCAATAAATAATGTTGGCATTTATATCTGGAATTAAGATACAGAGATATAGAGATAGAAAATAAGACACTGAGATATAGAAATAGGATATAAGATCCTGAGCTACAGAAATAGGAAATAAGACACTGTGATATAGAAATAGGATATAAGATACTGAGCTACAGAAATAGGAAATAAGACACTGAGATATAGAGATAGGAAATAAGATGCTGAGGCTATAGAAATAGGATATAAGATACTGAGCTATAGAAATAGAAATAAGACACTGACTATAGAAATAGGATATAAGATACTGAGTATAGAAATAGGAAATAAGATGCTGAGATATAGAAAAGGAAATAGGAAATAAGATGCTGAAGATATAGAAATAGGAAATAAGATGCTGAGATATAGAAATAGGAAATAAGATGCTAGATATAGAAATAGGAAATAAGATGCTGAGATATAGAAATAGGAAATAAGATGCTGAGATATAGAAATAGGAAATAAGACACTGAGCTACAGAAATAGGATATAAGACACTGAGATATAGAAATAGGCCTACATATACGTGCTAATAGGTTAACTTTTTTAGTTTGGTGCTAAAGTAGTCTGCTTCTGGCTGTTGCTGCCTGATGCGTTTTCATGACAGTCCTAGCCCCTCCTCGTCTAACGTCACCGATTTGGATCTGTGCTCAGAGCTTGTCAGATACACTGTGCCATTTCAGGTTGTGGACTCTTTGTGGGAAAATCCGCATACCGGGATTGCAGGCTATTTTATGAAAAGAGCTTTGGTTATTTAATGACAAGTATTGATCGAATGAACTACCGGATATAAGTCTGCTCTTTCTACTGAGTCAACTGAGGGAGAAAAAAAAACTATATCTCCTGATTCCATTGCCGGGAGAAAGAGGGAACTTCGGCTATTGTTTCGTTCAAAACAAGTAAAGAAGATCGTTGCAGAACTGCCCTCTATTGSATATCATCTGCGGCAAATAATTCAGAACAACTATCCGTTTTATTTTCTGGAACTTGTCATTGAGACGTCGAGCTCCTTCCCGCCCCCTCGYCTCTATTCCAAAATACTAGAGGGGGGTTAGGCAGTGGTGAACTGCAGCACTGGATGAAACACGGGATTCAAGGTAGACTGGGGATAGCCTGCTGCCTGATCGCACCACAATCTCTGTTTGGACGATTTAYATTCCCCCGTTCAGTCACCTAACTCCGATAAGAACGCATCGTCTCGTTTGCTCGGTTGTGCGTAAATTGCGCCGTGGATATCTTTCCAGCTCGCGGGAGATCTACTCATCAATCTAACCGTACGTTCACCGTTTCGAGTTGCGTAGTTTCAGAGCTACTGAACGTAGGGATAACTAGTCAGTCAAGTAGTGGCGCTTTCCACGTCGGCTCGCATTTAATTCATTAGTTTGAAAGTAGTTCCACATCGACTTCGGGTCTCAAGGTAACGGCGTATTCCTAACCAACGGACGGACTGGAATTTGCGCTCGAGTTGCATGCCTGGTCTAAATCATCTGGACGGAACATATTCCATCCGCTCAGGGGAAGCTACCACAGAGGTCCGGAGAGTTGGAAGTGCCATGGCGATGTTGGCGAGTGTTTGGATTGTCCTCCTGGCTGTCAATATACAAGGTAAGCACTTGAAATACAATTAACATTCTTGATTTTAATGGCATAATGTTTTCTCTATGGATAGTTGTATTCTTTTCAATCAATATTTAGCATTAATGRTGTTTAAATCAGCACGTCAACAAATACATATTATTGTTAGTAACCTAGAAAAAATCCGTTCACATATTTGCAACACAAAGAATAGGTTATTTTCCAAATAATTTCGAATGTATTTCGTTGTTGAATAATTCCGTGCCAGTAGGCTCCATGAAGTGACGCTGATAACAGGCAGATGGCGATAGCGCTGTTAAAGGCTCCGGCCCGTCATAAACATGTCCGTACAACATCATGACGACACGCAGTTCTTATTATCTCAGGTGATCACGCAGCACGACACCTCCCAGGTACTTAGATAGCCTACCAAACACGACGGGAGGTTTCTTTGTGTGTTGTGTTCAATTCCGTTGGGTTATCAACATGAATCTACTWCTACTTAGACACCATCTGAATGGAATGGCAGCAGATCCTACTTAGACACTATCTGAGTGGAATAGCAGCAGATGCTACTTGTCTGAACGGAGTAGCTATAGCAGATCCTACTTAGACACCATCTGAGTGGAATAGCTATAGCAGATCCTACTTAGACACCATCTGAATGGAATGGCAGCAGATCCTACTTGTCTGAACGGAGTAGCTATAGCAGATCCTACTTAGACACCATCTGAATGGAATAGCTATAACAGATACTAMTTAGACACCATCTGAATGGAATGGCAGCATATCCTACTTATCTGAACGGAGTAACTATAGCAGATTCTACTCAGACACCATCTGAATGGAATAGCTATAGCAGATCCTACTTAAATTAGACAAATACCATCTGATTGGATAGACATATTCTATCTTCTGAAACTC
>NW_019944705.1:29971-40145 GCF_002910315.2 Salvelinus sp. IW2-2015
CTACTTAGACACCATCTGAATGGAATAGCTATAGCAGATCCTACTTAGACACCATCTGAATGGAATAGCTATAGCAGATCCTACTTATCTGAACGGAGTAGCTATAGCAGATCCTACTTGGCTTGATGTTTCCACATCTGGTCTGAAGTATCCACCAGAAAATGAATGATTACACAGTAATTACACATAATGAAGACATTATCATTCTCAACTGATTTTGAAGTATGCTTTCATTATAATGCACTGGTGAGTGATTGATCATTGAAAGATGTCTAATCAATTAAGTGCCTGTTTAATTTTTTTGACTGTGGGAACTTTGATTGTGAAGAAAAGGGCCATTCAATGACCCATCACGTCCTATAGACTTGTATCTCTATGTGGATATAGAGGTCATAAAACAGGGATTATACACTACGCAGTATTTTACTATAAAGCTGCAGTGTGTTTGCGAAAGCAGAGTTTGCTGTGTCCGTAAACCCTGGATTAAAGCAGGGAAATTTGATGAATTATATGGATATTTAGCCGGCAACATGCCCCACCCCCCAACCCTACAACCTGTTTTCAGGATCATGTCCTAGAACCTGTTCTTCCTGTCTCAAATGGCTCCTAGTCCCTGTGTACTGTAGTGCATAGTCCACTACTTTTGACCAGAGCCCTATGAGCCATCGTCAAAACCAAATGCCCCCACCCTATTCCAGGGCCCTAGTCAAACGTAGTGCACTATATAGGGAATAGGGTGCAATTTGGCTGATAGCTCCTCTGTCATAGTCACACTACCGACCAGTGGAAACCACTTACTGAAAGCAGTACTAATCCATTATGACCATCGCATCATGCTCTTGGGAAATTATGTATCTACAGGTGAGGATTTAGCCTGTTGAAAAAAGGGGAATTCTCCATGGGATATGGATGGATGGATGGATGGATGGATGGGATATGGATGGATGGATGGATGGGATATGGATGGATGGATGGGATATGGTAGGATGGATGGATGGATGGATGGATAGGGTGGGATTGGTTGGAGGAGTAGGAGGGATGGATGGATGGATGGATGGATGGATGGTGGATGGATGGTATGGATGGATGGATGGGATATGGTAGGATGGATGGATGGATGGATATGGTGGATGGATGATGGATGGATGGATGGGATATGGATGGATGGATGGAATATGGATGGATGGAATGATTGATGGATGGAAAATGGATGGATGGAATATGGATGGATGGGATATGGATGGATGGATGGGCGGGATATGGATGGATGGAATATGGATGGATGGAATATGGATGGATGGGATATGGATGGATGGATGGAATATGGATGGATGGTGGGATATGGATGGATGGATGGATGGCGGATATGATGATGGATGGGCGGGAATGGATGGATGGGCGGGAATATGGATGGATGGATGAATATGGATGGTGGAATATTGATGGATGGAAAATGGATGGATGGAATATGGATGGTGGGATATGGATGGATGGATGGGCGGGATATGGAATGGATGGATGGGATATGGATGGATGGAATATGGATGATGGATGGATGGATGGGATATGGATGGATGGATGGAATATGGATGGATGGAATATTGATGGATGGAAATGGATGGATGGAATATGATGGATGGGATATGGATGGATGGATGGGCGGGATATGGATGGATGGATGGATTATGGATGGATGGAATATGGATGGATATGGGATAATGGATGGATGAATTATGGATGGATGGATGGATATGGATGGATGGATGGATTATTGGAGGATGGATGGATGGATGGATGGGATATGGAGGGGATGGATGGGATATGGATGGATGGATGGATGGGATATGGATGGATGGATGGATGGGATATGGATGGATGGATGGGATATGGATGATGGATGGATGGGATGATGGATGGATTGGATGGGATATGATGGATGGATGGGATATGGATGGATGGATGGGATATGGATGGATGGATGGGTGGGGGATGGAGTTGGATGGTTGGGGATGGATGGATGATGTGATGGGATGGATAGATGGATGGGAGGGGTATGGAGGATGATGATAGGTGGGGGATGATGTTGGATGGTTGGGGATGATGGATGATTGATGAGATGGATGGATAGCTGATGGATCACTGGGGATGGATGGATGGATGGCATGGGGATGGATGGATGGGATGGATGGGGATGGATAGGGATGGGGATGGATGGGGGATGGGGGGATGGATGGGGGATGGATGGGGGATGTGGATGGATGGGGGATGGATGGGGATGGGGATGGGAGGATGGATGGGGATGGGGATGGGGATGGATGGGGATGGTGGGGATGGATGGGTGGATGGGGGATGGATGGGGGATGGGGGATGGATGGGGGATGGATGGAATGGGGTGAGGATGTGATAGGATGGGGATGGATGGGGGATGGAATGGGGGATGGATGGGGATGGATAGGGGATGGATGGGGATGGATAGGGATGGGGGATGGATGGGGATGGATGGATGGATGGGATGGATGGATTGGATGGATGGGGATGGGATGATGGGGGATGGAAGGATGGATGGATGGGGATGGATGGATGGGGGATGGTATGATGGGATTGTTGGGGGATGGATAGGGATGGCGGAATGGATGGGGGATGGATGGGGGATGGAAGGATGATGGGGATGGATGGATGGGTGATGGATGTGGGGGATGGATGGATGTGGTGATGGATGTATGGGAATGATGGATAGGTGATGGATGGATGGATGGATGGAAGATGGATGGGGGGAGGAATGGAATGTGGGGGATGGATGGATGGGGGGGATGGATGGTGGGCGGTGGTGGATGGGGGATGGATGGATGGGAGGATGAGTATGGATGGATGATGGATGGATGGGGGATGGATGGAGGGGGGATGGAGATGGGGGGATGGATGGATGGATGGGGGGGATGGATGGGGGATGGATGGGATGGGAGATGGATGGATGGGTGATGGTGGATGGGGGATGGATGGAGGGGGGATGGATGGATGGGGGATGGATGTGGGGTATGATGGGAATGGATGGATGGGAGATGGATGGATGGGGGGATGGATGGATGGATGGGGGGGATGATGGATGGATGGGGGGGATGGATGGTAGGGGGGATGGATGGGGGATGGATGGATGGAGATGGATGGATGGGGATGGATTGGATTGGGGGGGATGGATGGATGGATGGGGGGAGGATGTGGGGATGGATGGATGGATGGGGGATGGATGATTGGGGGATGGATGGATGGGGGGATGGATGTGGGGATGGATTGGGATGGATGTGGGATTGGGGATGATGGATGGATGGGGATGGATGGATGGGGATGGATGGTGGTGGATGGATGGATGCGGGATGGATGGATGGGATGGATGGATGTCGGGGATGGATGTGGGGGATGGATGATGGATGGGGATGATGGAGGATTGGGATGGATGGATGGGGATGGATGATGTCGGATGGAGGATGATGGATGGGATGGATCGATGGGGATGGATGGATGGATGTGGGATGGATGGATGATGTCAGGATGGATGATGGATGGATGTGGGTGGGGAGGATGTGGGGATGGATGGATGGATGGGGAGGATGGATGATGGATGGATGTGGGGAATGGATGTCGGGATGGATGGGATGGATCGATGGATGGGAATGGATGGAGGATGTGGGATGGATGGATGGGGGATGGATGGATGGATGTCGGATGCGATGGATGGATGGGAGATGGATGGATGGATGGGGATGGATGATGGTGGATGTGGGATGGATGGATGTGGGATGGATGGATGGATGTCAGGGATGATGGATGGATGTCAGGGATGGATGGATGATCGATGGGGATGGATGGATGTGTGGGGATGGATGGATGGATGTGGGGAATGGATGTGGAATGGGATGGATGTGATGATGTGGGATGTGGATGGAGTATGAATGATGGATGATGGATGGGTGGATGGATGGAAGTCAATGTAAAGCAGTGAGCAGTCATGTGTGTTGTGTGTGACTAGTCTTATAATGAGGCTTTCACTGCTGTGTTCAGAGGTACATATTTAATGTTAAAGCTAGTATGATAAACCTATGACATGGATTTCTGGGACCATCACATACTGCTTTGCAAATCAATGGCAATGCAAGGAGCATGGGTCAAGTTTTAAGAACATTGCAGTAACATGTTAATGACGTGTGGTGTGTGTGTGTGTGTGTGTGTGTTGTGTGTGTGTGTGTGTGTGTGTGTGTGTGTGTGTGCTGTGTGTGTGTGTGTGTTTGTGTGCGTGGGTGCTTGTGGGTGGTGGTCATGCCTCATGTGTGTGTGGTGGCGTTTGTTGTATGAGGCTAATCCTGTTTGTGTAGTGGCTCAGAGCCCAAGACATTGATCCATTATGCAAAGGGCTTCCAGCTACAGTCAGGGGCAGTGCTCTCTTTCCTGCTAACTGAAACTGTAATGCCCTGTACGTTCCCACATTATGGATCGAACAATTTTCCCCAGGTTTAGCGATGGATAGTGGGTGTTGTTTTCTGTGGGTGGAAAGAACAGAGATAAAATGGTTGAACTTGCTACACAACTATGGTACAATGTCCTCAGTGTCCTGTTAGTGAAACTATGGTACAGTGTCCTTAGTAGAACTATGGTACAATGTCCTCAGTGTCCTTTAGTAGATCTATGGTACAGTGTCCTTAGTAGATGCTATGTACAATGTCCTCAGTGTCCTTTAGTAGATCTATGGTACAGTGTCCTTAGTGATCGTATGGTACAGTGTCCTTTAGTAGATCTATGGTAGGTGTCCTTAATATAACTATGTTATGTCCTTTAGTAGAACTAGGGTACAGTGTCCTTTAGTAAAAACTATGTTTCAATGTCCTTAGTAGATCTATGGTACAGTTGTCCTTTAGTAGAGTACAGTATACATGTTGTAGTATACATGGTGTAATAGTTATACATGTTGTAGTAGTATACATGTTGTAGTTATATGTTGTTGTAGTATACATGTGTAGTAGTATTCATGATGTATTTATTATGTTGTAGTATACATATTGTAGTAGTATACATGTAGTAGTATACATGTAGTAGTATACATGTTGTAGTAGTATACATTGTAGTAGTATACATTGTAGTAGTTAATAGTAGTATACATGTTGTAGTAGTATACATTTGTTGTAGTAGTATACATGTAGTAGTAACATGTGTAGTAGTATCATGTGTAGTATACATTGTAGTAGTATACATGTAGTAGTATAATGTTGTATATCATGTTGTAGTATACATGTTGTAGTATAGCATGTTTAGTAGTATACATGTTTGTAGTTATACATGTTGTGTAGTAGTATACATGTTGTAGTCATTGTTTAGTATACATGTTGTAGTAGTATACAGTTTAGTAGTATACATGGTGTAGTATACATGTTGTAGTAGTATACATGTTGTAGTATACATGTTGTGTAGATACATGTAGTATACATGTTGTATGTTGTGTTTAGTAGTATACATGGTGTAGTAGTATACATGTTGTTTAGTAGTATACATGTTGAGTTGTATACATGTTGTAGTTATATACATGGTAATAGATTACATGGTGTGTAGTATACATGTTGTAGTAGTATACATGTTGTAGTAGTATACATGTTGTAGTATACATGGTGTATATAGTATACTAGTGTTGTAGTAGTATACATGTTGTAGTAGTAATACATGTTGTAGTATACATGTTTGTAGTAGTATACATGTTGTAGTAGTATACATGTAGTAGTATACATGTTTGTAGTAGTATACTGTAGTAGTATACATGGTAGTAGTTAGTATACATGTTTAGTAGTATACATTTTAGTAGTATACAGTTGTAAGTAGTATTACATGTAGTAGTATACATGTAGTAGTATACATGTAGTAGTAATACTGTTGTAGTATACATGTTGTGGTATACATGTTGTAGTAGTATACATGTTGTAGTAGTATACATGTTGTAGTATACATGGTGTAGTAGATACATGGTGTAGTATACATGTTTTAGTAGTATACATGTTGTAGTATACATGGTGTAGTAGTATACATGTTGTAGTATACATGTTGTAGTAGTATATGTTAGTATACATGTGTAGTATACATGTTGTAGTAGTATAACATGTGTAGTGAATGTGTAGTATACATGTTGTAGTAGTATACATGTTGGTATACATGCTGTAGTAGTATACATTAGTATACATGTTGATGTTTAGTAGTATACATGTTGTAGTAGTATACATGTTGTTGTAGTAGTATACATTGTTGTAGTTGTATACATGTTGTAGTAGTAACATGGTGTAATAGATACATGGTGTAGTAGATACATGTTTAGTAGTATACATGTTGTAGTATTACATGGTGTAGTAGTATACATGTTGTAGTCGTATACATGTGTAGTAGTATACATTGTGTAGTATACATGTTGAGTAGTATACATGTTGTATGTTGTAGTAGTATACATGTTGTAGTAGTATACATTTTGTAGTATACATGTTGTTATAATGTTGTGTAGTAGTATACATGTTGTATAGTTGTATGTAGTATTACATGTTGTAGTAGTATACATGTTGTAAGTATACATGTTGTAGTAGTATACATGTTGTAGTAGTATACATGTTGTAGTAGTATACATGTTGTAGTATACATGTTGTAGTATATTTGTAGTATACATGTTAGTAGTAGATACATGTGTTATAATGTCTGTATGTTGTAGTAGTATACATGTTTGTAGTAGTATACATGTTGTGTGTAGTAACATGTTGTATTTGTATACATGTTGTAGTAGTATACATGGTGTAATAGTATACATGGTGTATCGTAGTATACATGTTTTAGTAGTATACATGTTGTAGTAGTATACATGTTGTTAGTATACATTGGTGTAGTTGTATACATGTTGTATTAGTCGTATACATGTTGTAGTAGTATTACATGTTGTAGTATACATGTTGTAGTTAGTATACATGTTGTTATGTTTTATATTGTCGTATACATTGTTGTAGTAGTATACATGTTGTAGTATACATGTTGTAGTAGTATACATGTTGTATGTTGTAGTAGTATACATGTTGTAGTAGTATACATGTTGTAGTATATATGTTTTTACAGTATACATGTTGTATGTTGTAGTAGTATACATGTTGTAGTAGTATACATGTTGCAGTATACATGTTTTTACAGTATACATATTGTTGTAATATAAATGTTGTTGAATTATTCATGTTTTTGTAGCATACATGTTGTAGTAGTATATTTGTTTCAGAATTCGATGTTGTTTCTGAACCCCAGCCTTCTTGACAGGAAGTGAGGGTGAGGGATGCAGGGTCTGACGATCAAACCCATCTCTTCAGATCTCTCACTGTGTAGGCTGGGCCTTGTGACGTGAGGGGTGCAGGGTCTGACGATCATACCCATCTCTTCAGATCTCTCACTGTGTAKGCTGGGCCTTGTGACGTGTGACACTGACTGATGCACTACTCTGATCAAGCGGCCCTGTCTGATATACATCGAGATGATCCCTGCGCTCGTAGAGGAGATCAGGATTAAATGGTGTTCTGGGGAGCGAGGGATTCACGCTGACGGAGACGGCGTTTCAAGCTGCTCAGTCAAAAAATCACTATCAAGGGTTCTTGTTCTTTTTATTGTATGAAGGAATGTTGGAGAACATTGGAGTTGTTTTTGCTCGAGGTCTAATTGATCTTAAGCCTGTAAATTATATAACGTTGTAACATTATGCCATGTTGTACGGAGAAGGTAACATACTGTACTGTTTAAGTCACGTTTAAAGCCAAATGCTGGACTTCTTTGGAATGACCCAAATGGCTTCTTGATGAAGGTCCTGTTGGCAGAAGTGAAGGATCTCCAAAGAGCCTGTAAACCTTTTGTTCCCCCTGTGGCCACATCTTTTTGACATGCAAAGACCAGAATCCAGGCTTTGACCCCAGGGTGAAAGGGCTCTCCTCATAAATGCCTGTTGTCTTTTAAGCACAAGTGATATAGAATACGTTGCGTTCGAGATTCTGACTGCTCTGCCTGGCCAAACACACTCAAGTGGGAATGTGTCCAACACATACAACCTACCCCCAGTCAGGCCTCATTCAGCCATTCTAATGAAAACCACGAGTGGAATATTATTGGAAGGATTACACAAAAGGCACACCATTACCTTGGAAGACCTCTTTTAGTGGGCTGTGTTCTAGGTTACTATGAGGTAGTAGTGGACTGTGTTCTAGGTTACTATAAGGTAGTAGTGGACTGTGTTCTAGGTTACTATAAGGTAGTAGTGGACTGTGTTCTAGGTTACGTTTCTGGGTTACTGATAGGTAGTACGTGGACTGTGTTCTAGGTTACTACTAAGGTAGTAGTGGACTGTGTTCTAGTTACTATAAGGTAGTAGTGGACTGTGTTCTAGGTTACTATAAGGTAGTAGTGGACTGTGTTCTAGTTACTATAAGGTAGTAGTGGACTGTGTTCTAGGTTACTATAAGGTAGTAGTGGACTGTGTGTCTAGTGTACTATAAGGTAGTAGTGGACTGTTGTTCTAGGTTACTATAAGGTAGTAGTGGACTGTGTTCTAGGTTACTATAAGGTAGTAGTGGACTGTGTTCTAGGTTTACTATTAAGGTAGTAGTGGACTGTGTTAGGTTACTATGGTAGTAGTGGACTGTGTTCTAGTTACTATAAGGTAGGTGTGGGACTGTGTCTAGGTTACATAAGTGTAGGGACTGTGTTCTGGTTACTATAGCGTAGTAGTGGACTTGTGTTCTAGGTTAACTAGGTAGTAGTGGACTGTGTTCTAGGTTACTAAAGGTAGTAGTGGAACTGTGTTCTAGGTTACTATAAGTAGTAGTGGACTGTGTTCTAGGTTACTATAAGGTAGTAGGTGGACTGTTGTCTAGGTACTATAAGGTAGGGTAGTGGACTGTGTTCTAGGTTACTATAAGGTAGTAGTGGACTGTGTTCTAGGTTACTATAAGGTAGTAGTGGACTGTGTTCTAGGTTACTATAAGGTAGTAGTGACTGTGTTCTAGGTTACTATAAGGTAGTAGTGGACGTGTTCTAGGGTTACTAAAGGTAGTAGTGGACTGTGTTCTAGGTTACTATAAGTAGTAGTGGACTGTGTTCTAGGTTACTATAAGGTAGTAGTGGACTGTGTTCTAGTTACTATAAGGTAGTAGTGGACTTTGTGTCTAGGTACTATAAGGTAGTAGTGGACTGTGTTCTAGGTTACTATAAGGTAGTAGTGGACTGTGTTCTAGGTCTATAAGGAGTAGTGGACTGGTTCTAGGTTACTATAAGGTAGGTGGACTGTGTTCTAGGTTACTATAAGGTAGTAGTGACTGTGTTCTAGGTTACTATAAGGTAGTAGTGGACTGTGTTCTAGGTTACTATAAGGGAGTAGTGGACTGTGTTCTAGGTTACTATAGTAGTAGTGGACGTGTTCTAGGTTACTATAAGGTATAGTGGACTGTGTTCTAGGTTACTATAAAGGTAGTAGTGGACTGTTGTTCTAGGTTACTATAAGGTAGTAGTGGACTGTGTTCTAGGTTAACTCATAAGGTAGTAGTGACTGTGTTCTAGGTTACTATAAGGTAGTAAGTGGACTGTGTTCTAGGTTACTATAAGGTAGTAGTGGACTGTGTTCTAGGTTTACTATAAGGTAGTAGTGGACTGTGTTCTAGGTTCTATAAAGGTAAGTGGACTGTGTTCTAGGTTACTATAAGGTAGTTAGTGGACTGTGTTTCATAGGTTACGGATTAAGGTTGAGTCCAGTGGACTGTGTTCTAGGTTACTATAAGGTAGTAGTGGATGTGTTCTAGGTTACTATAAAGGTAGTGGTGGACTGTGTTCTAGGTTACTATCAGGTGTGTAGTGGACTGTGTTCTCGGTTACTTAAATGACAGGATAGTAGTGGACTGTGTTCTAGTTGCTTGTTATTTCATAGTAGTAGTGGACTGTGTTCTAGGTTCTATTAAGTAGTAGTGGACTGTGTTCGGTAGGGTACCATAACGTAGATGGAGTTTAGGTTAAGGAGTTAGTGGCAATGTGTTGCTAGTTACTATTAAGGTAGTAGTGGACGTGGTCTAGGTTACTAAATAAGTTTCCGTGGTGGAAAACATCGGTGTTCTGTTGGTGTGGAGAACTAATAAGCGGTTAGTAG
>NW_019944705.1:44778-52819 GCF_002910315.2 Salvelinus sp. IW2-2015
TATAAGCGGTCGTAGTGGGACTGTGTTCTAGGTTACTAATAAGGTAGTAGGGACTGTGTTTCTACGGTTACTTAAGGTAGTAGTGGACTTTTCTAGGTTTACTATAAGGTAGTAGTGGCTTGTTCTGAGGGTTATATAAGGTAGTAGTGGACTGTGTTCTAGTTACTATAAGGTTAGTAGTGACTGTTGTTCTAGGTACTATAAGGGTATAGTAGTGACTTGTGTTCTAGGTTACTAAAAGTAGTAGTGGACTGTGATTCTCAGGTTACGTGATATAAGGTAGTAGTGACCTGGTTCTAGGTTACATCTTAAGGTAGTTAGTGGACTGTGTTCTAGGTTACTATAATGGTAGTAGTGGACTGTGTTCTAGGTTACTATAAGGTAGTAGTGGACTGTGTTCTAGGTTACTATAGAGTAGTAGGACTGTGTTCTAGTGTACTATATAGGTAGTGGTGGACTGTGTTCTATGTTATATAAGGTAGTAGTGGACTGTGTTCTAGTTACTATAAGGTAGTAGTGGACTGTGTTCTAGTTACTATAAGGTAGTAGTGGACTGTGTTTAGGTTTACTATGAGGTAGTGTGGACTGGTGTTTCTAGTTACTATAAGTAGTAGTGGACTGTGTTACTAGGTTACTATAAGGTGTGTGACTGTTTAGTTACTTAAGTAGTAGTGGACTGTGTTCTAGGTTCTAATAGGTATATGGATGTGTTTAGTTACTATAAGGTAGTGTGGACTGTGTTCTGGTTACTATAAGGTAGTAGTGGACTGTGTTCTAGGTTACTATAAGGTAGTGTTGGACTGTGTTCTAGTTCTATAAGGTAGTAGTGACTGTGTTCTAGGTACTATGTAGTAGTGGACTGTGTTCTAGGTTACTATAAGGTAGTAGTGGACTGGGTTCTAGTGTACTATAAGTAGTAGTGGACTGTGTCTAGGTTACTATAAGTAGTTAGTGGACTGTGTTCTAGGTTACTATGAGGTAGTAGTGGACTGTGTTCTAGGTTACTATAAGGTAGTAGTGGACTGTGTTCTAGGTTACTATAAGGTAGTAGTGGACTGTGTTCTAGGTTACTATAAGGTAGTAGTGGACTGTGTTCTAGGTTACTATAGGTAGTAGTGGACTGTGTTCTAGGTTACTATAAGGTAGTAGTGGACTGTGTTCTAGGTTACTATAAGGAGTAGTGGACTGTGTTCTAGTTACTATAAGGTAGTAGTGGACTGTGTTCTAGGTTACTATAAGGTAGTAGTGGACTGTTTCTAGGTTACTATAGGTAGTAGTGGACTGTGTTCTAGGTTACTATAAGGTAGTAGTGGACTGTGTCTAGGTTACTATAAGGTAGGAGTGGACTGTGTTCTAGGTTACTATAAGGTAGTGGACTGTGTTCTAGGTACTAAGGTAGTGTGGACTGTGTTCTAGGTTACTATAGGTAGAGTAGTGGACTGTGTTCTAGGTTACTATAGGGAAGTGGTGGACTGTGTGTCTAGGTTACTATAAGGTAGTAGTGGACTGTGTTCTAGGTTACTATAAGGTAGTAGTGGACTGTGTTCTAGGTTACTATAAGGTAGTAGTGGACTGTTTAGTTACTTAAGGTATAGTGGACTGTGTTCTAGGTTACTATAAGGTAGTAGTGGACTGTAGTTTCTAGGTTACTATTAGGTAGTAGTGGACTGTGTTCTAGGTTACTATAAGGTAGTGTGGACTGTGTTCTAGTTACTATAAGGTAGTAGTGACTGTGTTTCGAGTTACTATAAGGTAGTAGTGGACTGTGTCTAGGTTACTATAAGGTAGTAGTGGACTGTGTGCAGGTTACTATAAGGTAGTAGTGGACTGTGTTCTAGGTTACTATAAGTAGTAGTGGACTGTGTTCTAGGTTACTATAAGGTAGTAGTGGACTGTGTTCTAGGTTACTATAAGTAGTAGTGGACTGTGTTCTAGGTTACTATAAGGTAGTAGTGGACTGTTTCTAGGTTTACTATAAGGTAGTAGTGGACTGTGTTCTAGGTTACTAAAGGTAAGATTGGACTGTGTTCTAGGTTACTATAAGGTAGTAGTGGACTGTGTTCTAGGTTAGCTATAAGGTAGTGTGGACTGTGTTCTAGGTTACTATAGGGTAGTAGTGGACTGTGTTCTAGGTTACTATAGGTATGGTGGACTGTGTTCTAGGTTACTATAAGGTAGTAGTGGACTGTGTTCTAGGCTTACTATAATGTAGTGTGACTGTGTTCTAGGTTATATAAAGTATAGTGAGACTGTGTTCTAGGGTACTATAAGGTAGTTAATGGAGTGTTTCTAGGTTACTATAGGAGTATGGACTGTTGTTCTAGTTACTATTAAGGTAATCTCTTTAGTAGTGGACTGTGTTCTAGGTTACTATAAGGTAGTAGTGGACTGTGTTCTAGGTTACTATAAGGTAGTAGTGGACTGTGTTCTAGGTTACTATTATGAAGGACTGTTGCCATCTGGCAGTTAGCTCATCATGCTCTCATCTTATTTAATTAAAAGCAATTAGACTAACGTGGAAATTGAACCACTGGTATTAAATGCTATCCAATATTTTAACTTGCCAGTACTTAAATGGAATCAATTCTCTATTTTCTGTTTTTGTTCTGTGATTGTTTTTGTTCTGGATTTAGCTTTTTCCTGATAATCTAGTTCATGATGAATGTAACAGATTGGTCCATTGACAATATAAAAGTGATTTTATTTGATATAGCAGCCATTCTTTCCTGTGTTCGACAGTCTTAATAACAGTTGACTTTTACTCTATGTTACGTGGATTACAAGTTGAGGTGAGACTGACAACTGTGAGTTACAGGAGAGATCTGCTTGTCTTCGTARTCAGAAATGATCTTCGAAATCCTTCAGCAGCTCCTTCAGTAAACAGCTATAAAGATGGAGGAATGATGTTCGGAGGAGCTGATCGGATGGCCTGTGTCAAAACTGAATCTGAAATCCTAATATAGGCCCTTCCCCCAGCTGAATGTGTTGTCTGTCAGTGAGAGAGCACAGATAGACAAAATATGACCCCATTCCCACTCATTGACATTGCAGGAAACGTGCAGWGTGTGCATGACTAGATTTGAATAGGGCGAAGCTTTCTCTGAGTAGTTCTTTGTTTACAGATTTCAACAGTCTGCGGTTTTTGTAACATTCCACTATGTTTAAGGGCAATTTTGTTTACGAGGGAGGGAGGGGAGCCTGTCTTGCCTCTAATCAGAGAATAGACTGTCTGTTAGCAACAGCTTCTACCTTACCATTGTCAGGTCGGCTGGGAGTGAGACCTAGGACCTAGGGGGACATTTTGACAGGAGGAGGGAGAATTTATTGCTGAGAAGTTGTGAAAACTGTTTGTCACTCCACGTTSTGCATGGCAGTCCGTTCAAAATGAGACTGACTGTCACTCCACGTTCTGCTTGGCAGTCCGTTCAAAATGAGACTGACTGTCACTCCACGTTCTGCTTGGCAGTCTTTAAATGAGACTGACTGTCATCTCCGTTCTGCATGGCAGTCCGTTATCAAAAGAGACTGATTGTCATCCCGTTCTGCATGGCAGTCCGTATAAATGAGACTGACTGTCATCCACGTTCTGCTAGTCCGTCGGCCTGTCACTGTTCAATAATGAGACTGATGTTCCAGTTCTGCATGCATCCGTTCAAATGAGACTGATGTCACTCCATGTTCGTCATGGCAGTCCGTTAAAATGATTAATTCTGATGGAGAACAGATGTGAGCTTTAACAACTTAACGACCTAGGTTATTAGAAGTTTTGAAATGAATGCGTGGTCTTTTCAACATGTTTTCCAGTAAAATGGTGCTTTCTCCACTCTCCCAGTCATTCCACGTCGGTAGATATTTCTGTTGAATTGTCTCTAGATAAGGTGCTTGTTTATGGCTTTGGCTGTCCTGAGGCCTGATTGGTAGTTTAATATAGCCAATATATGATAGCAATGAACTCTCAACTTATTCTCTACGTTTCCATCCCAATGGCAACCTACTAGAAATGTGGTGCCTATTTTTGAAGATCCTTATGGGCCTCTGGTCCAAAAGTAGGGAACTACATTATATGGTTGTGGCAAAAGTAGTGCACTACATTATATGGTTGTGGATAAAGTAGTGCATACTATTATATAGGTTGTGGTCAAAAGTAGTGCACTACATTATATGGTTGTGGTCAAAGTAGTGCACTACATTATATGGTGTGGTCAAAAGTAGTGACATACATTATATGGGTGTGGTCAAAAGTGTGCAATAATTTTGGGTGTGTAAGTAGGGCATACATTATATGGGTGTGGTCAAAAGTAGTGCACTAATTATATGGGTGTGGTCAAAAGTAGTGCACTAATTATATGGCTGTGTAAAAGTAGTGCTAATTATTGGCTGTGGTCAAAGTATTGCACTACATTATAATGGTTGTTGGTCAAAGTAGTGCACTAAATTATATGGTTGTGTCAAAAGTAGTGCACTACATTATAGGTTGTGTCAAAAGTAGTGCACACATTGTTGGTTGTGGTCAAAAGTAGTGACTACATATATGGGTGTGGTCAAAAGTAGTGCACTACATTATATGGGTGTTGGCAAAAGTAGTGGCACTCATTATCATGGGTGTGGTCAAATATGTAGGGCACTACATTATATGGGTGTGGCAAAAGTAGTGCACTACATTATATGGTGTGGTCAAAAGTAGTGCACTCATTATATGGCTGTAGGTCACAGTAGTGCACTACATTATATGGGTGATGGTCAAAGTAGTGCACTTATTATTGGGTTGTGGTCAAAAGTAGTGCACTACATTATATGTTGTGGTCAAAAGTAGTGCACTACATTATGGTTGTGGTCAAAAGTAGTGGCACTACATTTATAGTGGTTGAGGTCAAAGTAGTGCACTACATTATATGGGTGGGTCAAAAGTGTGCATACATTATATGTGTTGTGGTCAAAAGTAGTGCACTACATTATTGGGTGTGGTCAAAGTAGTGATACGAGGAAAGGGTGCCATTGGAAGTATCTAGATGTAAGTCTCTTTTCTGTGGCAGGTTAAGGAGATTTCCCGTTTCAAATCGCATCTTAGTTGGATTAAATATTTGTGAAATGTACTCTGGGTCTGTAATGATGGATGACATCACACCAGCTGAATACTGTATACCATTTTGTCTGGCCTAGACATTCAACCTATAATTTGGCACCATACAACCTTTAACATATTGTCTTTGTTTCTGTCTGCGTTCTGTCTGTCTGTCTGTCTGTTGTCTGTCTGTCTGTCTGTCTGTCTGTCTGTCTGTCTGCCTGCTGCTGCTGTGCCTGCCTGCTGCTGCCTGCTGTTGTCTGTCTGTTGTGTCAGTCATTATTTTGTTGTTTTGCATTTGCTGATCATTTAAGTCAAGAGGGAGAACCTGTTTATTTGTTTCATCCTTTCTGAGAGACTCATATCTGCTGTTTACAGTAGCCTAATAGTCTGTAGTGATTCCATACGAAAACAGGATAACAAATACATTTGGGGGATTTTCACGAAATTAATCCATGGAATGGTCTTTGGGGAAGGATGGTTGACGTGTATTTTACATTTGTATCTAAAGCGAGTTGAGAAGTAATTAATTAAATGTTAGCCCAACCCAGGCCTTTCAATAATGATGTTTGGTTCATATAAGCTCTACTCTCTGTAATATGAGGAGTGTTTCGTTTTCATCAAACATGTTTACAGATGTATTTATTTTGTTTGATCTTTTTTATTGTCGAGTAATATACCTAGGCTGTGTGTATATAGATATAACCAGACACATCATTTAAATATAAAGTAAATTATATATAATATATATCATATATATATACCCCAGCACATACATTTAAACTATATACAGTAATATATAATATATATATATTAATATATATACACACAGACACTAATTTAACATATATAACAGTAATATTATATAATCATATATATATTACTTATATATATATAATCACACAGACACACATTTAAACATATATACCAGTATATATATATACATATATATATATATATATATACTTATATATATATATTTATATATATATATATATATAATATACACACACAGACAATATATACACAGACACATATATATACATATACATTTTAAACATATATACAGTAATATATATAATATATATTATATATATTTTATATATATATTATATATAATATATATATATAATACACAGACACATACATACATTTAAGCATTATACAGTACATATATAAACAGTATATACAGTACACAGTCAAAGTTTGGAACAACCTACTCATTCAGGGTTTTCTTTATTTTTACTATTTTCTACATTATAGATATTAGTGAAGACATCAAAACTATGAAATAAACATATGGAATCATGTAGTAACCAAAAAAGTGTAAAACCGTCCTTAACCGGAACGAGCGATTGTCTCCCCGGTCCGCGACGGCTGCGACCGAGCCTGGACTGACCCAGAACTCTAGTGGCACGGCTAGCATCGTATGCAGTACCTTAGACCACTGAGACAGAGCCTGGACTCTAACCAGAACTCTAGTGGCACGGCTCGCTGCTATGCAGTACCTTAGACACTGAGACAGAGCTGGACTCGAAAGAACTCTAGTGGAACGGCTAGCACTGCTATGCAGTATTTAGACCACTGAGACAGAGCTGGACTCGAACCAGAACTCTTAGTGGCACGGTAGCACTGCTATGCAGTATTTAGACACTGAGACAGAGCCTGGACTCTAACGAACCTCTAGTGCAGGCTTGCACTGCTATGCAGTACTTAGACCACTGAGACAGAGCCTGGACTCGAACCAGAACCTCTAGTGGCACGGCTAGCCACTGCTATGCAGTACTTACGACACTGGAAGAGCTGGACCTCTAACCAGAAACTCTAGTGGCACGGCTAGCATGCTATGCAGTACTTAGACCACTGAGACAAGCCTGGACTCTAACCAGAATCTCTAGTGGCACGGCTAGCACTGTATGCAGTACCTTAGACCACTGAGACAGAGCCTGGATTACATGAAACTCTAGTGGACGGCTAGCACGCTATGCAGTACCTTAGACTGAGACAGAGCCTGGACTCGAACCAGACCTCTAGTGGCAGGGCTAGCACTGCTATGCAGTACCTTAGACCACTGAGAAGAGCCTGGATCTAACAGAACCTCTAGTGGCAACGGCTAGCACTGCTATGCAGTACCTTAGCCACTGAGACAGAGCCTGGACTCGAACCAGAACCTCTAGTGGACGGCTAGCACTGCTATGCAGTACTTAGACCACTGAGAAGACCTGGACTCGAACCAGAACCTCTAGTGGACGGCTAGACTGCTATGCAGTACCTTAGACCACTCGCGGACTCGGGAGGCCTAACTTTAAAGTTATTGCACATTTTCTGATTGACTGACTTCATGTCTTGAAATAATGATGGAATGTTGCTCTTCTTTGCTTATTTGAGCTGTTCTTGCCATAATATGGACTTGGTCTTTTACCGAATAGGGCCATCTTCTGTATACAAACCCTACCTTTCACAAACTGTTGGCTAATTGCTTTTAGAAGAAGAAATTCACAAATGAAACTTTAACAGGCTCACCTGTTCATATTTAAATGCATTCCGGTGACTACTTCATGAGCTTGTTGAAGAGATGCCAAAGTGTGCAAGCTGCATCAAGAAAGGGTGGCTACTTTGAAGAATTAAATATAAATATATTTTGATTTTGTTTACACTTTTTTGTTATAATGATTCCATATTGTGTTTATTTCATAGTGTGAGTCTTCAATATTATTCTAACAAATGTAGAAAATTGTAAAAAATAAAGAAAAAAGCCTTGAATGAGTTGGTGTGTCCAAACCTTTGACTGGTACTGTAGCATATATATTAGTTGAACATAATTACTCTACGGATATATTAAAGTTCCAAAGTGATTCTGTTAGAGTTACTAAAGGACGCTGAGTAAGCACAATGTTTTAAATATGCACTTGATAGATTATTCTTCAATTCTGCTTTTAGATACAATGTAAATAAGGTCAACAAGCCTTCCTCCAAAGG
>NW_019944705.1:52844-61825 GCF_002910315.2 Salvelinus sp. IW2-2015
CAGGAGAGAGAGGATGAATATAAGGTAGTAGTGGACTGTTCAACGAGATTATATATTAAGGTGAACTTGTTAGTGGACTGTGTTCTAGACTAATTAGTAGTTGGACTGTTGCATAAGAGTTACTATAACTTAGTAGTGGATGTGTATCAATCTAGTATTATACATAATATAGGTGTAGTGGAACTGTGTTTCTAGGTTACTAATAAGGTAGTAGTGGACTGTGTTCTCAGGAGTTACTATAAGTAAGTCTGGACTGGTGCTCCCAAGTATATCCTAATAATTGATAACCTTAGCATGGAACCTGTAGTTCTGGAAGCGTATAATACCTGAGATCTAAATATTATTCAAATCGGTAGTAGTGGACTGTGTTCTAGGTATAAGTGAGTATGTTTACTATGGGTAAGTGGACGTGTTAAGTACTAGGGTAGTTGTGGACTGTGTTCTAGGTTACTATAAGGTAGTAAGTGGATCTGTGTTAGGTTACTATATAGGTAGTATGTGGACTGTGTTCTATGTATATAACGTAAGGTAGTAGTGGCTGGTGTTATAGTGTTTATAAGGAGGTTAGTAGTTGGACTGATTGGTCTAGGTTATATAAATAGGTAGTAGTGGATGTGTTCTAGGTTCTAGTATGACTGTGTAGGTATATAGGTGGTGAGCTGGTGTTATTAATATAGTGTAGCTTGTATAAATCTATAGTGAGTATGGTAGTTACTAGGTTTATAGGAGTGCTGTGTTCTAGGTACTATAGTATGTAGTAGGGACTGTGTTCTAGTTTTACTATCGAGTAGTAGTGGACTAGTCTTCACTAGGTTATATAGGTAGTTGAGGTGACCTGTGTTCTATGGTTTACTATAAAGGGTAGTAGTAGGACTGTGTTCTAGGTTACTATAAGTAGTAGTAGTGGACTGTGTTCTAGGTTACTATAAGGTAGTAGTGGACTGTGTTCTAGGTTACTATAAGGTAGTAGTGGACTAGTGTTCTAGTTTACTATAAGGTAGTAGTGTGACTGTGTTTCAGGTTACTATAAGGTAGTAGTGGACTGTGTTCTAGGTTCTATAAGGTAGTAGTGGACTGTGTTCTACTGGTTACTATCAGGTAAGTAGTGGACTGTGTTCTAAGGTTACTATAGGTAGTAGTGGATTCTGTGTTCTAGTGTTACTTCTAAGGTAGTAGTGGACTGTGTTCTAGGTTACTATAAGGTAGTGTGGAACTGTGTTCTAGGTTACTATATAGGTAGTAGTGGACGTGTTCTAGGTTACTATAAGGTAGTGGTTGTGTTTAGTTACTATAAGTAGTAGTGGATCTAGTGTTTCTAGTTACTATAAGGTAGTAGTGGACTGTGTTCTATGGTTACTATAATGTAGTAGTGGTTACTGTGCTAGGTTCTAAAGTGTAGTGTGGACTGTGTTCTAGTTATCTATAAGGTAGTAGTGGACTGTGTTCTAGGATTATAATATAGGTAGTAGTGGACTGTGTTTCTAGTTACTATACGGTGTAGTGGACTGCTGTCTAGGTTACTATCAGGTAGTAGTGGACTGTGTTCTAGGTTTACTAATAAGGTTAGTAAGTGGACTGTGTTTATCTAGGTTACTATATAGGTAGTCAGTGAACTGTGTCTAATATGTAGACTGTTCTACTTAATAAGGTAGTAAGTGGATTGTGTTCCTAGGTTACTATTTATGAGGACTGTTGCCATCTGCTAGTTTAGCTCCTCATGCTCTCAAATTCTTATTTTACATTAAAAGCAATTAGCTACGTGGAAATTGAACACTGGTATATAATGCTATCCATATTTTAACTTGCCTAGTAACTTAAATGGAATCAATTCTTCCTCATTATTCGTGTTTTTTCTGTGATTGTTTTTTTGTTCCTGGATTTTAGCTTTTATTCCTGATAATGCTAGTTCATTGATGATGTAACTAACAGATTGGTCCATTACAATATAAAAAGTGATTTTTTTTGATTATTAGAGCCATATCTTTCCTGTGTTGCGACATCAGTCTTAATTAACAGTTGACTTTACTCTATGTTACGTGGATTACAAGTTGAGGTGAGACTGACAACTGTGAGTTTACAGGAGAGATCTGCTTGTTCTTCGTAATCAGAAATGATCTTCGAAATCCTTCAGCAGCTCCTTCAGTAAACGCTATAAAGATGGAGGAATTGATGTTCGAGGAGACTGATCGGATGGCTGTGTCAAACTGAATCTGAAATCCTAATATAGGCCTCCCCCAGCTGATATGTGTTGTCTGTCAGTGATAGAGCACAGATAGACAAATATGACCCATTCCACTCATTGACATTGCAGGAAACGTGCAGTGTGTCATGACTAGATTTTGAATAGGCGAAGCTTTTCTCTTGAGTAGTTCTTTGTTTACAGATTTCAACAGTCTGCGGTTTTTGTAACATTCCACTATGTTAAAGGGCAATTTGTTTACGAGGAGGAGAGGAGCCTGTCTTCTCTAATCAGAGAATAGACTGTCTGTTAGCAACAGCTTCTACCTTACCATTGTCAGGTCGGCTGGGAGTGAGACCTAGGACTAGGGGGACATTTTGTACAGGAGGAGGGAATTTATTGCTGAGAAGTTGTGAAAACTGTTTGTCACTCCACGTTCTGCATGGCAGTCCGTTTCAAAATGAGACTGACTGTCACTCCACGTTCTGCTTGGCAGTCCGTTCAAAATGAGACTGACTGTCACTCACGTTCTGGCTTGGCAGTCCGTTCAAAATGAGACTGACTGTCACTCCACGTTCTGCATGGCAGTCCGTCAAAAGATGACTGACTGTCACTCCACGTTCTGCATGGCAGTCCGTTCAAATGAGACTGACTGTCACTCCCACGTTCTGCATGGCAGTCCGTTCAAAATGAGACTGATGTCATCATCCAGTTCTGCATTGGCAGTCGTTCAAAATGAGACTGACTGTCACTCCACGTTCTGGCATGGCAGTCGTTCAAAATGATTAATTCTGAATCGGAGAACAGATGTGAGCTTTAACAACTTAACGACCACTAGGTTTTAGAAGTTTTGAAATGATGCGTGGTCTTTTCAACCATGTTTTTCCAGTAAAATGGTGCTTTTCTCCACTCTCCAGTCATTCCACGTCGGTAGATAATTCTCTGAATTGTCTCTAGATCCAGGTGCTTGTTTATGGCTTTGGCTGTCCTGAGGCCCTGATGGTAGTTGTATATCGCCAATATGAATAGCAATGAACTCCTCAACTTATTCTCTACGTTTCCATCCCAAATGGCAACACTCATAGAAAATGTGGTGCCCTACTTTTTGACAGATCTTATGGGCCTCTGGTACAAAAGTAGGGCACTACATTATTTTGTGGCAAAGTAGTGCACTAATTATATGGTTGTGGTCAAAAGTAAGTGCACTACATTATATGGTTGTGGTCAAAGTAGTGCACTACATTATATGGTTGTGGTCAAAAGTAGTGCATTAATTATATGGTTGTGGCATAAAGTGCACTACATTATTGGGTGTGGTCAAAAGTAGTGCACTAATTATATGGGTTAAAAGTAGGCATAATTATATGGGTGTGGTCAAGAGTGTGCAAACTAATTATATGGGTGTGGTAAGAAGTAGTGCACTAATTATATTGGCTGTGGTCAAAAGTATGCACCTAGTCATATATTGGCTGTGGTCAAAGTAGTTGCATACATTATATGGTTGTGGTCAAAGTAGTGACACTAACATTATATGGTTGTGGTCAAAAGTAGTGCACTACATTATATGGTTGTGGTCAAAAGTAATGTGCACACATTGGCAATGTAATTATGGTGTGGTCAAAGTAGTGCACTACATTATATGGGTGTGGTCAAAAGTAGTGCACTACATTAATATGGGTGTGGTCAAAAGTAGGGCACTCCATTAATATGGGTGTGGTCAAAAGTAGTGCACTACATTATATGGTGTGTGTCAAAAGTAGTGGCACTTACATATATATGGGTGTGGTAAAGTAGTGCACTATTATTGGGTGTTGGTTCAAAGTAGTGCACTACATTATATGGTTGTGGTCAAAGTAGTGCACTATATTATATGGGTGTGGTCAAAAGTAGTGCACTACATTATATGGTTGTAAGTCAAAAGTATGTTGCACTACATTATATGGTTTGTGGTCAAAGTAAGTGCACTCAATATTATGTTATAAAGTAGTGCACTCATTTTGTGGGTCAATAGTAGTGCACTACATTATATGGGTGGTCAAAGTAGTGCATCTGACATATGGGTGTGGTCAAAAGTATGTGCAGCTACGAGGAAATAGGGTGCCATTGGGACTATCCTAGATGTAAGTTCTTTTTTTGGCAGGTTAAGGAGATTTCCCGTTTCAAATCCGCATCTTAGTTGGATTAAATATTTGTGAAATGTACTCTGGGTCTGAAGTGATGGATCGAGTCATCACACCAGCTGAATACTGTTACCATTTTGTCTGGCTCTAGACATTCAACTAATAACTTGGCACCATACAACTTTAACATATTGTCTTGTGTTTGTCTGTCTGTCTGTTTCTGTCTGTCTGTCTGTCTGCTCTGTCTGTTGTCTGTCTGTCTGTCTGCTGCTGCCTGCTGCATGCCTGCCTCTGCTCTGCCTGTCTGTCGTCTGTCTGTCTGTGTCAGTCATTATTTTGTTGTTTTGCATTTGCTGCTCATTTAGAGTCAAGAGGAGCAACCTGGATTTATTTGTTCATCCTTTCTGAGAGACTCATATCTGTGTTTCACAGTAGCCTAATAGTCTGTAGTGATTCCATACGAAAACAAGGATAACAAATACATTATTTGGGGGACTATTTCACGAAACTTAATCCATGGAATGGTCTTTGGGGGAAGGATGGTTTGACGTGTATTTTACATTTGTATCTAAAAGCAGAGTTGAGAGTAATTAATTAAATGTTAGCCCAACCCAGGCCTCTTAATAATGATGTTTGGTTTCATATGAAGCTCTACCTCTCTGTAATATGAGGAGTGTTTCGTTTTCATATAAAAACATGTTTACAAGATGTATTTATTTCTGTATGTCTTTTTTATTGTCGCACGTAATAATACTCTATGGACACGTGTGTGTTATATTAGATATACACACAAGACACATACATTTAAAATATAATAAAGTAACATATATATATATATCATATAATATATTATATATATACACACACAGACACATACATTTAAACATATATACAGTACAATTATATATCATATATATATATTAATATATACACACACAGACACATAATTTAACATATATACAGTACATATTATATATATACATATATATTATATAATATATATAACACACAGAACATACAATTTAAACATATATACGTACATATATATATATAATCATATATTATATATATATATATACTATATATATATATATATTATATATATATATATATATAATATCACACACAGACACATATATACACACAAGACACATATATATACATAACTATTTAAACATATATACAGTAATATATATAATATATATATATATATATTATTATATATATATATATAATATATATATTATATATATTATACAACAGACACATACATACATTTAAGCATATATACAGTACATATATAAACAGTATATACAGTACCAGTCAAAGTTTGGACAACCTACTCATTCAGGTTTTCTTTATTTTTACTATTTTTTACATTTGTAGAATATTAGTGAAGACATCAAAACTATGAAATAACACATATGGAATCATGTAGTAACCAAAAAAGTGTAAAACCGTCCTTAACCGGACGACGCCATTGTCTCCCGGTCGCGACGCTGCGACCGAGCCTGGACTCGAACCCAGAACCTCTAGTGGCACGGCTAGCACTGCTATGCAGTACCTTAGACCACTGAGACAGAGCCTGGACTCTAACCAGAACTCTAGTGGCACGGCTCGCATGCATGCAGTACTTAGACATGAACAGAGCTGGACTCGACCAGAACCTCTAGTGGCACGGCTAGCACTGCTATGCAGTACCTTAGACCACTGAACAGAGCCTGGACTCGAACCAGAACCTCTAGTGGCACGGCTAGCACTGTCTATGCAGTACTTAGACACTGAGACAGAGCCTGGACTCTAACCAGAACCTCTAGTGCACGGCTAGCACTGCTTGCAGTACCTTAGACCACTGAGACAGAGCCTGGACTCGAACCAGAACCTCGTGGCACGGCTAGCCACTGCTATGCAGTACTTAGACCACTGAGACAGAGCCTGGACCTCTAACCAGAACCTCTAGTGCACGGCTACATGCTTGCAGTACTTAGACCACTGAGAAGAGCCTGGACTCTAACCAGAATCTCTAGTGGCACGGCTAGCACTGCTATGCAGTACCTTAGACCACTGAGACAGAGCCTGGACTCTAACCAGAACCTCTAGTGGCGACGGCTAGCACTGCTATGCAGTACCTTAGACACTGAGACAGGCCTGGACTCGAACGCAGACTCTAGTGGCACGGCTAGCAGCTGCTATGCAGTACCTTAGACCACTGAGAACAGAGCCTGGACTCTAACCAGAACCTCTAGTGGCACGGTAGCACTGCTATGCAGTACCTTAGACCACTGAGACAGAGCCTGGACTCGAACCAGAACCTCTAGTGGCACGGCTAGCACTGCTATGCAGTACTTAGACCACTGAGAAGAGCCTGGACTCGACCCAGAACCTCTAGTGGCACGGCTAGCACTGCTATGCAGTACCTTAGACCATGCGGCATTCTCGGGAGGCCCTAACTTTAAAAGTTATTGACATTTTCTGATTGACTGACCTTCATGTCTTGAAATAATGATGGAATGTTGCTTCTCTTTGCTTATTTGAGCTGTTCTTGCCATAATATGGACTTGGTCTTTTACCGAATAGGGCCATCTTCTGTATACCAACCCTACCTTGTCACAACACAACTGATTGGCTCAATTGCTTTAAGAAGGAAAGAAATTCCACAAATGAAACTTTAACAAGGCTCACCTGTTCATTTAAATGCATTCCAGGTGACTACCTCATGAAGCTTGTTGAGAGAATGCCAAGAGTGTGCAAAGCTGTCATCAAGGCAAAGGGTGGCTACTTTGAAGAATCTCAAATATAAAATATATTTTGATTTGTTTAACACTTTTTTGGTTACTACATGATTCCATATGTGTTATTTCATAGTGTTGATGTCTTCACTATTATTCTACAATGTAGAAAATTGTAAAAAATAAAGAAAAAGCCTTGAATGAGTTGGTGTGTCCAAACCTTTGACTGGTACTGTAGGCATATATATTTAGTTGAACATAATGTACTCTACGGATATATTAAAGTTCCAAAGTGGATCTCTGTTAGAGTTACTAAAGGAGGCCTGAGTAAAGCCACAATGTTGTAAATATGCCAACTTTGATAGATTTATTTCTCAATTCTGCTTTTAGATACAAATGTCAAATATAGGTCAACAAGCCTTCCTCCAAAGGGACAATTCTATGGATAAAATGTCATTAAAATCCCCCAGAAATCCTTGCTTTTTTTGTTCTGGTTTTGTATGGAATCATTCTTTTATGAAATATAGATGTGCGGTAGTTAACGATGTGTTTTCCTGAGTGATAACCCAATGAGTACAGACAAACATTTAACCCTGGCAAGAAACAGACCATGCGCAATCAAAATCATCATTTTAAAATACTTCCATTATATCAAAAATAAATAAAAAGGGCAAAYGCTGTGATTTTAAGTGCACACCAATCAAGGTAAAATATTATCTTTTGGTAATGCGTTTGGCAGGTCTGATCTCTCCTGCAGTGTGTCATTATCCAAATGGAAGGGTAGCCCACTAGCGGCTGTCTGTCTGTTTCACAAATGGGAAATTATATTACAAAAACATGTGATTTGGGTCTGTTTGGTCTGTGTCCTAAATGGCACTTGTTCTGTGTTTATGAGGAAGAGAGGATGCAGGTGTTTATTTCCTGTAACCCTTCCTCTTCCTTCTTTCTCCTATCTCTATCCCCCCCTCACTCTCTCTCTTTCTCTCGCTCTGTCTCTCAGTGGGGCTGATTGGTTAGCTGCTGTATACAAAAGAGCGTTTGTTACATCAAATGTTTCCTCTCTTAATGAGTGATGGTGTTCTGCTTATTTAATATTCTGCACTGATATCTCTCCAGGACACTGGGCTTCAAAGAGGAGAGGAGAGGACAGGAGAGGGGAGGACAGGAGAGAGGAGGAGTTCTGTTGCTGCTGTCTGCTTCTGCGTCTGTCTGTTTCGTCTCTGTTCTGTCTAGTCTGTCTGTGTCTCGTCCTATCTTGTCTCTGTCTCCCTCTGTCTTGTTCTTCTGTGTTCTGCGACTTCGCTGCTACGTCTTCCGTCTTCTCGTCTGTCGTCTGTTTCTGCTCCTCTGTCTCTCTCTCTCCTGTCTCTCGTCTGTTCGCTCCTTGGTCGTCCTCGCTCTTCTGCCTGTCTGTACTGTCTGTCATGTCCTGTCTGTCTGTCTGTCTGTCTGTCTGTCTGTCTGTCATTCTGCTGTCTTCGTCTGTCGGTCTTCTGTCTCCTCTGTTCTGCTCTTCTGTGTGTCTGTCTCGCGCTGTCCTGTCGGTCTGCTGTCGTCTGTACAGGGCTGGGTCAGAGACCTTTGCTTTGAGCAAGCAGACAGAGCAATCTTGGTGAGGAATCGTTGGGGAGCTTATCCCTCTCTTTCAGGAGAAGTAAATAATCCAGTGTTTTTAACAGCACTAACGTCCAGTCTCCTCTTCCCTCTCCTCTCTCTCCTCTCTCTCCTCTCCTTCCTCTCCTCTCCTCTCCTCTCCTCTTCTTCTCCCTCCCCTCTCCCTCCCCTCTCCCTTCCCTCTCCTCCTCTCTCCTCCCTCTCTCCTCCCTCTCCCCTCCTCTCCTCTTCCTCCTCGCTTCCGTCCTCTCTTTCCTGTCCTCTCTTCTCTCCCTCCTACCTGTCCTCCATCCTCCCTCCTCTCCCCGGACTCTCCCCTCCCCTCCTCCCCGTTCTCTC
>NW_019944705.1:61850-63735 GCF_002910315.2 Salvelinus sp. IW2-2015
CCCTGTCCTCTCCTCTCCTCTCCCCTCTCTTCCCCCTTCCCCTCCTCCCTCCTCTCCTCCCGCTCCCCTCCTCTCCTCTCCTCTCCTCTCCTCTCCTTCCTCTCCTCTCCTCCCCTCTCTCCTCTCTCCTGAGAGAGAGACAGACAGACAGACAGACAGACAGACAGACAGACAGACAGACAGACAGACAGACAGACAGACAGACAGACAGACAGACATAATGAGGGATATTGCAGATAGCTGTTACATGTAGACATGTTTAGGAAACAATGTAATCGGCCAATCTTCTAATCATTCAATCTAATTTAAATGCATGAAGCAGGATGGATTAGACGGAGCAGGTGTGTTTGGTAGGAACTGCAGGACAGATTAGACAGAGTGGACGTCTTTCATATGAACTGAGCAGGTTTCTGGTACTGCCTCTCTTCCTTCATTCTTTCGCTTCCTTCTCTACCTCTATTCCCCCTCTCCTTCTATGCCTCTCATCCCCCTCTCCTTCTTTAAACTGAGATGGATGGATGGCCCTGTGGACTAGAGAGCAGACATGGATGGCCCTGTGGACTAGAGAGCAGACAGACCAATTGACAACCTTTTTAGCTATAGATCAGAAGATAAACACAGAGATGGCCTAGAATGTGCCCAGCGGGGTCTAATGCCAAAGTAGCTAATGTAGTCTGATATCGATCCAACTGTTTCAGGACTTGCTGAGTCTCTCTTTAAAGCTGCCACCCCTCTGACCGTTCTCAGAAAGACAGTCAGCCAAAGCAACCACCCCCACCTGTAAGCTCTCCCGCCTGTAAGCTCTCCCGCCTGTAAGCTCTCCCGCCTGTAAGCTCTCCCACCTGTAAGCTCCCCCACCTGTAAGCTCCCCCACCTGTAAGCTCCCCTGCTTCGCTTCCACTGTCAATTGATATGTTTACAGGCGGGGGTATGTTTGTGAGGACAGAGAGAGAGACAGAGAGAGACGTTGCCCAGTGAAGTCAAGCTCCCTTGCTAACCACAAAGATGGTCACACTGATAAAGGATACTTTATCTGCTTCTAGCTGCTTCTACCCGCTTCTATCTGCTTCTATCTGCTTCTATCTGCTTCTATCTGCTTCTATCTGCTTCTAGCTGCTTCTATCTGCTTCTAGCTGCTTCTAGCTGCTTCTATCTGCTTCTAGCTGCTCCTAACTGCTCCTACCTGCTCCTACCTGCTTCTATCTTCTATCTGCTTCTACCTGCTTCTACCTGCTTCTATCTTCTTCTATCTGCTTCTAGAGCAGGTAGAAACCTGCTTCTATCTGCTTCTATCTGCTTCTAGCTGCTTCTACCTGCTTCTATCTGTTTCTATCTGCTTCTACCTGCTTCTACCTGCTTCTATCTGCTTCTAGCTGCTTCTAGCTGCTTCTATCGGCTTCTTGCTGCTTCTATCTGCTTTGATCAATGACACTACCTATTGGGTGTGTGTCACACTCAACATCACAATCATGCTTTGTGGCTTAAAATACCAAGTCCATGTTATTGAAAGAACAGCTCAAATAAGCAAAGAGAAACGACAGTCCATCATTACTTTAAGACATGAAGGAAAATACAATCAGTTAAATTTCAAGAACTTTGAAAGTTTCTTCAGGTCCAGTCGCAAAAACCATCAAGCGCCATGATGAAACTGGCTCTCATGAGGACCGCCACAGGAAAGGAAGACCCAGAGTTACCTCTGCTGCAGAGGATAAGTTCATTAGAGTTACCAGCCTCAGATTGCAGCCCAAATAAATGCTTCACAGAGTTCAAGTAACAGACACATCTCAACATCAACTGTTCAGAGGAGATGGCGTGAATCAGGCCTTCATGGTCAAATTGCTGCAAAGAAAACACTACTTAAGGACACCAATAATAAGAATATATA
>NW_019944706.1:0-9253 GCF_002910315.2 Salvelinus sp. IW2-2015
TCCTTCTTGTTGCAGGACTCACAGCACAGCTTGTTGTAGCCAGGAATGGAGCAGTAACGGGCTAGGACCTCCATCTGGCAGAATATAGACTTGTCTCCAAGACATGGCTCATCTGTGGGGCGAGAGCAGAGTCAGAGTCAGACACATTACTGCTCTTTCCTCATACAGTAGTGACATTAATCCGACACCTGGCAACCCAAAACCTGGCAACCCAACACCTGACAACCCAACACCTGGCAACCCAAGACCTTGCAACCCAACACCTGACAACCCAAAACCTGGCAACCCAACACCTGGCAACCCAACACCTGGCAACCTCTTCAACTATATCCCGTTCCGCTGGCATGCACTGAAAACGTGTGGCTTTCTCCTGGCTTTTCTTTTGCAAAATAACTAGGAATGAACTGAGTTATTTTCTAATAAATGTGTATTACATATAACATCACATTAAGCTGTGGGCTGGTCACTGTATTAAAAAAGAACAATAGCAGGTCTATTTCTCTCCAGTAGCTGGCCTATTCTGTCCATTCATAATTCACCTGTGGGAACATGGCGCTTCTCAACACCCATGAATGATAAGATGCCGTCTGCTCTCTTTTAAGGTCTTTACTACTGAATAGTGTCTGATCCAGGTGAGTAGGAGTCAAAATAACAATACTGGAAGAGATGGCGACCCGCAAACTGTCTAGAAAAAATGAATACATCCAAAACCGAGGCTTGAATGTAAAATAAAGATGTTTSTTRAAACACCCGACAACAGAAMGAGTTGACCAATACTATCCAAGAGATTGTTAGCTACGTCTGCCTTCGACTTGCAATTAAAACCCATAAATTAATCTCTTGCACTGCTCGTTTCTAAAAATGGATACCTACTCTACTGAAGTGGAAAGTTTGGAGTCAGTGGCCAATGTGACGGAGGAGCGACTCCATGACCTGGATGGAGAACGACCAATGCCTGGGTTTCACTGTGGGACCTGTTTTTATGGTCTCATTAACACTAAAGATAACAATTACATCATTAATAATATATATATACACACTACCATTCAAATGTTTGGGGTCACTTAGAAATGTCCTTGTTTTTGAAAGAGAAACACATTTTTTTGTCCATTAAAATAACATCAAATTGATCAGAAATACAGTGTAGACATTGTTAATGTTGCAAATGACTATTGTAGCTGGAAACGGCTGATTTTTAATGGAATATCTACATAGGCGTACGGAGGCCYATTATCAGCAACCATCACTCCTGTGTTCCAATGGCACGTTGTATTAGCTAATCCAAGTTTATCATTTTAAAAGGCTAATTGATCATTACAAAACCCTTTTGCAATTATGTTAGCGCAGCTGAAAACTGTTGTTCTAATTAAAGAAGGAATAAAACTGGCCTTCTATCTTTGATAAACACAGATATTAAACTGTTTTCCAAAATGTTGACATCCGGTCTCGAGACTTACTTACCCAAATTGATCCACACAGACATAACAATGGGAAGTAGGGGTACTGAGGGTGCTGCAGCACCCCCTGCAAAACCAGAATTTAATAAAAATATATATTTCACAAAAGTAGTGCACCTGGCCTTTACTAGTCCTCTATTAGCGGACTGATGTAGCATCTGAGGCGCGGGCAAATTAATTTTTTCAACACCTCCCCAGTCGACAAAATAATTCTACTTATGGAATCTCAATCGTTTTCCATTTTAAATATTTGGTAGTAGATATACACGGAGTGTAGAAATCATTAGGAACACCTTCCTAATATTGAGTTGCACCCCTTTTGCCCTCAGAACAGCCTCATTTCGCCGGGGTATGGAATCTACAAGGTGTCAAAAGCGTTCCACAGGGATGCTCTCCAATGTTGTGTCAAGTTAACTGGATGTCCTTTGGCTGGATATCCTTTGGGTGGTGGACCATTCTTGATACATACAAGAAACTGTTCAGCATGAATAAACCCAGCAGCATTGCAGTTATTGACACACTCAAACCAGTGTGCCTGGCACCTACTACCATACCCCTTTCAAAGGCACTATAATCTTGTGTCTTGTCCATTCTCCCTCTGAATGGCACACAATCCATGTCACAAGGCTTACAAATCCTTCTTTAACCTGTCTCCTCCCCTTCATCTACACTGATTGAAGTGATTTAACAGGTGACATCAAAAAGGGATTATAGCTTTCACCTGGATTCACCTAGTCAGTCTATTTTATTTATACATTTTTTATTTAACCTTTATTTAACTAGGCAAGTCCGWTAAGAACACATTCTCATTTACAATGAAGTCCTACCAAAATGCAAAAGTCTTTGTCRTGGAAAGAGCAGGTGTTCCTAATGGTTTKTATACTCAGTGTAGCTCCTTCTTTAAATAAAACTATTGCCAGAAACTAACAGAATGCTCAAATCAAATCAATCCAACCTCAGTAGATGGAATATCTCAGTTGCGGCTGGATTTCTGTAGTTCAATGCTTCCTATGGCTCTGGCTATTGGGCAGAAAGTCATAGTGCGGTTTCAGAATGTATACGGCAAGGTGAACGATGCCAGATCAAATGAACACATTTACAAAGAGGGAAAGATGTAGGAGGACTATCCGTACCAAACAGTAAGTTGTATTTCCAGTCTCTAGCATTTCGCCCCATCCTCAAGTGGTTTAGACATGATTATTCTGCCCCCTGGYTCCTATTGGCCTRGAAGAGGTGGTCTCCACTGATATATCCCTTACACAATGTAAACTATGCTTTAATCCTATTATTGCTCACACAATTTCTATTTGAAAAACAATGTAACTGGGAATCAAAACGACATGTCCATACTCCCAATACTCCCAATATTTCACAATAATGGCTTGTGATCTGGAGGACAGCCTTTAGCATCCCCTCAATGGTCCAAATGTGGAATCCGTATCCTTACTGATATCATGGACATGAATGGTTTAAGAACATTCCAAGGAAACATGTTTCTATATTTACAACTTAAGTCAGCTATGCTGGCCTATGGAGTCCTTTGGGAAACCCAGCTACTGAAACCTCCAATGATGGGATTTATAAATAAGTTATCTGGGCTCCTGAAAGGAGTGCACTATAATATATAAACAACTTTTGGAAAGCTCATATTCTGAGCTAGCCATTAAAAAAGTATGGTCTACAGATCTACTTGAATCTGAACAACCCTTTAACTCGAACAGAATATGGAAAAAAATATGACCTTGGCATTCTGTAATCCGAACCACCAGTTGGTGGTACATTTGAAGTTTGAAGTTGACTGTAGTTTGAAGTTTGTTCATTGACTGTATTTAACACCAAGGAAACATTTTACGATGATATTGGCCCCAATGCGCAACTGTTCACTGTGTCCCCTAAATCAGGTAGGCACATTCTTTCATATGATGTGGGTGTGCTCTGCAGATAAATGCCTTTTTTCCCCCCCTGAAGTGCATGCATTTAAATATTCAATGCTTTCCTTTAATTATGTTACTTAACAATTATAGCCCCTTGAATCTCTCAATCAATCAGAGAAGATCACTGCTGGAAGGCAGCACTGCAGCTGAAAGATGATTGGCTCTAAGATGGCGACCACCTCACTCTCTCCCATTCAACCAKTGGATACAGYTACTATTAGAAGTTAAAACACTAGAATGATCCACAACAAGAAGGAATGCTGCTAGTCAAGGAACAATTGAGGATGAGGGCGGGTGGATGGGGACTGGGTTATCTTTGTATGCATTTATTTGATTGTTTTTGTACTTGTAACCTCCCCCTGAAAAAAATGAAAAAAAGACAAAACTGAATAATAAGTTGGTCACAAAAGAAAAGAGATTTGGTTCTCTTGGCGTAACGCCTAAGGTTATGGGWTGAGTCCCAGTCAGGGCTATTCCCCGAAGTCGCCATATACTGTACCTCAAACATATTTCTCAGACATACTCTTTAGTATCAGATGTTTAAAACGGTAAGCCGCTAAGAATNTCCTGTTTTGTGTTGTAGGGTATTCTGGCCTATTCTACATTATCCCAGCGACATCAACACCCTGATCAACTCTTCAGTTTCGCCCGTGGGTTTCTACGGCCTCACAGCTCTCGCTCTCATCGTCATGCGCTTACCAGGAAGGATCTCGAGCAAGGTAAGACTAGATTCACATTGCCATACATCCAAGTCCTGTTCATCTCTTGGCTATTGGAAGAACATAGTTACAACCATCATGTTGAGCTCATGGATGGTCAGTCCTTGTATCCATTAGCTCTGTCTATAAATTAGAGTGGTTACATTTCTCCAGCCACATCCCTCAGCTGGTTACCACAGCAAGTGGGGTGGWAACCGCTTTGATGTTTGTCTGAATCCCAGAGTCCCTTAAACCTGTTTTTAGAGCAATACTGTCCCAGAATCCCTCCTGTGAGACTGACAAGTGGTTATGTCCTGGTTGTCCCCCAACAGTGTCCCATGCCCATAGCAGTGCTGGTGGTGATAGTGTCCTGCTACCTGGTCCTAGCACCTATCATAGACAAGCCAGAGCTGGAGTATCTCTACTGTACCATCTTCATCCTCAGCGGTCTGCTGCTCTACTTCCCCTTCGTACACCGCAAGTTCAGCTGGACACGCAGGGTCATGAGTGAGTCACTACCCACCGCTCAGAGTTGTTGACACTGGAGTGTTRGAGAGAGCCTTTATCCCAAAATGGACCCTTATTCCCTTTGTAGTGCACTTGAAGACAACACTCCCTGTGTCCCAAATAGCATCCTATTCCCTGTGTAGTGCACTACCCTATGGGCCCTGGTGAAAGGTAGTGCACTATAATATAGGGTATAGGGTGCCATTTGGGAAGCAGACACTATTATCTTCTGCAACTTGGGTCTTTTTTATGTATCAAAAGGTTTTATTCCTCAGTGAGGGTAGTGGAGCTCTTCCCCTTTAGATAATTCCAGTCATTGTGGAGTTCAACTCAGAAGGTCACAGAGCCTATAGATCATGCTGTGATTGGGCTGATGTCACCTTTATTAACCTTTTTATTAAGGTTATTTATTTATCATGAACCTTTTAATTAGCCTGATTGGTCCAATCTGACCTTTAACCTCTCCCCTCCCCTGCAGGGCCAATCACCATGTACCTCCAGCTGCTGATGGAGGTCGTTCCTCCTGAGAACAACGAATAGAGGAAGATAATAAACAGCCTGAACTGACTAATGTGGACAAATGTCTTTTACTGCGTCCCAAATGGTACCCTATTCCCTCTGTGGTGCACTATAGGCCCCAGTCAAAAGTAGTGCACTACATAGGGAATAGGGTGCCATTTGAGACACAGGCCTTAGAAAACACAGACTGTCTCATAATGAAGGTACTGTCTCATAATGAAGGTACTGTACTGTCTCATAATGAAGGTACTGTCTCATAATGAAGGTCCTGTACTGTCTCATAATGAAGGTACTGTCTCATAATGAAGGTACTGTCTCATAATGAAGGTACTGTACTGTCTCATAATGAGGTACTGCTACTGTCTCATAATGAAGGTACTGTCTCATAATGAAGGTACTGTCTGCGTCTCATAATTAAAGGTACTGTACTGTCTCATAATGAAAGCGTACTGTATCTCATAATGAAGGTTACTGTCTCATAATGAAGGTACTGTCGTCATTAATGAAGGTACTGTACTGTCTCATAATGAAGGTACTGTCTCATAATTGAAGGTACTGGTAATGTCTCATAATGAAGGTATGATGTCGTCTCATAATGAAGGTACTTGTCTCATAATGAAGGTACTGTTAATGTCTCATTAATGAAGGTAATGTCTCATAATGAAGGTAATGTCTCATAATGAAGGTTATGTACTGTGTCATAATGCTGGAAATGCTGGAATCCTGTCTGTTTCTCTCCCTTGAGACTATCGCCAATGGTTTACATAATGCCCCTCTGTGTTTAAACCTGCTTAGGAGGACATATTTGCTTTAGACACTATATATTGAAGACACAGAGGCTCGCTTGTCAAGTTGCAGCAGCTGATAATGAAGGTACTGTATCAATGAGACTGGCTCTGCTTGGCAGGTTGCAGCAGCGATAATGAAGGTACTGTATCATAATGAGACAGTGGCTCTGCTTGCAGTTGCAGCAGCTGATAATGAGGTACTGTATCATAATGAGACAGTGCTCTGCTTGGCAGGTTGGCAGCAGCCGTCTACATGATCTGGATCCCAAACTAATTGACTGGATACAGGAGGTCAATGCCTGCGTCTCAAATCACACCCTGTGGCCCTAGGGAATGGGGCGCCATTTGAAACGTTGACAATATGCTGTTCTTGTACATGACTAGAGAGACATAAGAGACCAAAATTGTCATTATTTTTTTACTTTTATTTGTCCTCGACATTGTTTAAAATCCCTCATGTTTGCCCTTTGCTTCACAGCTCACATCTATATCTTATCTAGTCTTATGTATCTACTATGTCTAATCTATGGTCTATATATGTCTTATATCTATATCTATGGTTTCTATATTATCTATATCTATGGTTTCTATATTATCTATATCTATGGTTTTAATAGTTATTTGACAAGTTAAAAGACATATTTGTCCGCTGTCTTCTATCTCGTCCACCAGCGGCCAGTTGAACCTGGGGACACAGTTCATCTTATACGGCCTACTGGGTGATGTCATCGTGTCACTCTAAACTGAATGTAGATTTAATACTACTGAATTCAACGTTTCAAAACCTCTTCTCTTCTTGGACTTGAAAAGGAGATAGTGAGTTGTTGTGGTTGTGAATAAAACAGTTTACCCTTCAATTGTAATTTAATCCCACAAATCAATTCATTTGTCATCTTATAAAAAGTTTACAGTATCTGTTTGCCCAAAAAATACTAACCACAAAAATCAATCACTTTCCTGAACTCGAACCTTCACCCCACTTTAATCACCATCATGGACTGCGTTGATAGAGGCTTGGTAAGATCAGTCATCCACACAGTAGGTGGCGCAGTAACAGAACACACGAAAACACGCTTCTTCTTCTACGCCCTGACCTTCCTGCTCGTATGACGACACATCAAAACAATAACATTGACATTGTTGATGTGGACTTTGCTTCAGATAACATTATTGTAAATGAAAGAATAAAACGACCAAAGGATGAATACGGCTCTGAGACACTGGAAGGAGGCCGCGACGGTCATACTAGCTGCTGGTACGAGACATAAACTCCCTGTAGATAGTTTGACGAGGTGTGTCGATAAAGGCACCTCTGCACCTGCGATCAGTGGGCACTCCAACTTACCTGACAGGTTAGCCTTCGACTATGAAGTGTTGTTGTTGAAACGAAGCGGTACGAGTGGTTCATGCCGAATGCTTATGTCTTTCCCGGAGGTCTGGTGGATCCGGCAGATTTCTCAAGGGAATGGCTTGATCTTTTTGAATCTTTTCGGCGCTCACCGAATTTTGGACTCGGATTTGTGAACCAGCCGCCGGAGACGAGACCTCCTATCTTCGCCACTGACAGGAAGAACTGGGTTCTCCCGTTCCGGGGACGTCGCATTTAGAATCTGTGCCGTGAGCGTGAGGGAAACGTTTGAGGAGTCGGGTGTACTTCTAGTCATGCCTAAAGAGGAAGAGAGTACTTTACTTAACAGCATCGAGAACAACAGATACAGTCAGTCCGAATTAACCAGAATAACCGATCTCTGTGACAAGAGTGAATTGGCTAAATGGAGAGTGCTGGTAAACGAAAACCCCTCTAACTTCATCAGAATGTGCAGGGAGCTGGAGTGTCTACCTAACATCTGGGCTCTGCATGAATGGGGTAACTGGCTGACCCCTACTGGTGTGTACGGGAAACAGAGGAGGTACGACACGGCCTTCTACATTTGCTGCTTGCAAGAAACACCACCTCACACTGGAATAAACTTTTTCCTTTAACGAGTCCGATGAGAAGGATATCCTGCTTGACATTAAAAACTGTAACATTTTATGTTTCACCAAGACGTGTCTGAACGAAGATGCGGACAATATAGAGCTCGCAGGATTTTCCATGTACTGGCAGAACAGAGACGCTGGTAAGACGAGGGTTGTATGTGTCTTTTTGTCAATAACAGCTGGTGTCTAATATTAAAGAAGTCTCGAGCTATTGCTCGCCTGAGGTAGAGTACCTTATAATAAGCTGTAGACCACACTATCAAACCAAGAGAGTTCTCACCTGTATTATTCGTAGCCGTCTATTTACCACCACAAAACGAAGCTGGCACGAAGACCGCTCTTATCCAACTCTATAAGGAATAAGAAAATACTCACGCAGAATCGGCGCTCCTAGTGGCCGGGGACTTTAATGCACGCAAACTTAAATCCGTTTCCCAAATTTTTACCAGCATGTCACCTGCAATCAGGGGGGAAAAATCCTACACCACTTTTACTCCACACACAGAGATGCATACAAAGCTCTCCCCTGCCCTCCATTTGGCAAATCTGACCATAATTCTATCCTCCTGATTCCTGCTTACAAGCTAAAACTAAAGCAGGAAGTACCAGTGACTCGCTCAATACGGAAGTGGTCAGATGACGCGAATGCTACGCTACAGGACTGTTTTGCAGCRCAGACTGGAATATGTTCCGGGATTCATCCAATGGCATTGAGGAATATACCACCTCAGTCATCGGCTTCATCAATAMGTGCATCGATGATGTCGTCCACACAGTGTCTGTACGTACATATCCCAACCAGAAGCCATGGATTACAGGCAACAGCATCGAGCTAAAGGCTAGAGCTGCCGCTTTCAAGGAGCGGGAGACTAATCCGGAAGCTTATAAGAAATCCCGCTATGCCCTTCAGACGAACCATCAAACAAGCAAAGCATCAATACAGGACTAAGATTGAATCCAACTACACCGGCTCTGACGCTCGTCGGATGTGGCAGGGCTTGAAAACTATTACAGACTACAAAGGGAAACCCAGACGCGAGCTGCCCAGTGACGCATGCTCGCTTCGAGTCGAGCAACACTGAAGCATGCACGAGAGCACCAGCTGTTCTGGATGACTGTGTGATAACGCTCTCGGTAGCCGATGTGAACAAAACCTTTAAACAGGTCAACATTCAAAGCCGCTGGGCCAGACGGATTACCAGGACGTGTACTCAAAGCATGCGCGGACCAACTGTCAAGTGTCTGCACTGACATTTTCAACCTCTCCCTGACCGAGTCTGTAATACCTACATGTTTCAAGCAGACCATAGTCCCTGTGCCCAAGGAAGCGAAGGTAACCTGCCTAAATGATTACCGCCTCGTGGCACTCA
>NW_019944706.1:9782-11658 GCF_002910315.2 Salvelinus sp. IW2-2015
GTGTGTGTGTGTGTGTGTGTGTGTGTGTCCGTCCTCCACTCACCAGGTGACGAGCTGTACCCAGAGGAGGGGTCATGTCAGATGGATGTGACCCTGAACACAGACCAGAGCCTTGATGAGCTACATCAGGGCTGCTCAGCACTGCACCGTATCGTAGCCTTGGACCCCTACACTGCTGCTGCCGTCATCACCATCACACCCAAATACAACCACCTGCTGCCCTTCCCCCGGTCCAGCCTGAGAACCAGCAGTCAGCTCTGAGAGACGGGCTGATCACCATCACACCCAAATACAACCACCTGCTGCCCTTCCCCCGGTCCAGCCTGAGAACCAGCAGTCAGCTCTGAGAGACGGGTTGACACTCAAATGGCACCCTATTTACAATTACTTTTCAGCAGAGATACACAAACATCTGGTCAACAGTAGTGCACTATATAGGGAATAGGGTGCCATAGAGCTCTGGTCTAAAGTAGTGCACTATYTAGGGAATAGGGTGCCATAGYGCTCTGGTCTAAAGTAGTGCACTATATAGGGAATAGGGCTCTGGTCTATAGTAGTGCACTATATAGGGAATAGGGCTCTGGTCTAAAGTAGTGCACTATATAGGGAATAGGGTGCCATAGGGCTCTGGTCTAAAGTAGTGCACTATATAGGGAATAGGGTGCCATTTGTGAGTTGACCCATGTATTGTACTGTACAGGCTTGCTGCTAAGGTCTTGCTGCTGGTTTCCCTACTACTGTGTTCTGCTACCTGACAAAGGGCTCCAGAGTGGCGCAGTGGTCTAAGGTATTGCTGCTGGTTTCCCTACTACTGTGTTCTGCTACCTGACAAAGGGCTCCAGAGTGGCGCAGTGGTCTAAGGCACTGCATCTCAGTGCTAGAGGTGTCACTACAGACCCTGGTTCGATTCCAGGCTGTATCACAACCGGCCGTGACTGGGAGTCCAATAAGCCGGAGCACAATTCATTGCCACAATTCAGGCCATCATTGTAAATAAGAATTTGTTCATAACTGACTTGCCAAGTTAAACAAAGGTTAAATAAAACATTTATTAAATTCTGTGACACTGGAAATTGATCTTGGTTTCAAATACCTCTCAATGTATTATTTTTGTCCATAATTGTACGGCATTATTTAAATCGGGGTGTTTTGTATGAAATATTCTTTAGAACTATCACACCATTATACACTGAGTCTACAAAACATTAGGAACACCTGCTCTTTCCATGACAGACTGACCAGGTGAATCCAGGTGAAAGCTATGATCCCTTATTGATGTCACCTGTTAAATTCCACTTCAATCAGTGTAGATGAAGGGAAGGAGACAGGTTAAAGAAGGATTTTTAAGCCTTGAGACAATTGAAACATGGATTGTGTATGTGTGTCATTCAGAGGGTGAATGGTGCAAGACAAAATATTTAAATGCCTTTGAACGGGGTATTGTAGTTGGTGCCAGGAGCACCGGTGTGAATGTGTCAAGAACTGCAAAGCTGCTGGGTTTTTCATGCTCAACAGTTTCCTGTGTGTATCAAGAATGGTCCACCACCCAAAGGACATCCAGCCAACTGGACACCACTGTGGGTTTTTTTAATTTTTTWATTTCACCTTTATTTAACCAGGTAGGCTAGTTGAGAACAAGTTCTCATTTGCAACTGCGACCTGGCCAAGATAAAGCATAGCAGTGTGAACAGACAACACAGAGTTCGAACATGGAGTAACAATAACAAGTCAATAACATGGTAGAAAAAAAGAGAATCTATATACAATGTGTGCAAAAGGCATGAGGTAGGCAATAAATGAATAATTAAATTTAGCAGATTAAAACTGGAGTGATAATATCAGATGATCATGTGCAAGAAGAGATACTGGTGTGGCA
>NW_019944706.1:12808-40377 GCF_002910315.2 Salvelinus sp. IW2-2015
AAGTAAAAAGATATTAAAAAGATATATACATGGGACACGACAGGACAAAGATGGTCTGACTTCTACGCCACTTGGATCTATAATGATCTCATGGGGAGAACAGGGCAGCCTGCTGTAGATGATCTAGCATGGGGAGAACAGGGCCCGCAGCACTGCTGGTGTGTCTGTGTGTTAGTGTGAGAAGCTTGCCTGGTCTCTCTCACATGCAATGCTCATCCAGGGGCAGGATGATTTATCACAATGGGAGAACAGATGACTGCAGGCAATCTCTGTCTCTGTCTCTGCAGCTTATAATTCCAGAAGAGAGAGAGGTGTAAAGGCTGTGCATTATTCATTACAAAAGATAACTCCCTGTGCATTTATTCATGTACAAAAGATAACTCCCTCCCTGTAAACATAGTGGATTCCTTTTCCCTCAGCTCGTAGGTGGAAGAGAAGCTGTTTCCGTTGGTTTGGCTGAATGTGTTATTTCGCTGTAGAAGTTTATGTCAGTGTTTCTTCAACTGGCCAACTTGTGATTGAGAAGAACTCCAAACAGTTCTAGTCCAGCCACACTTGATTCAACTAACTAAAGGACTTGATGATTAGTTGGAGTTGTTGAATCAGCTGTGCTAGTGAGGCGGTTGAACAGAAAGTGTGTTAGTGGTACTTTGAAAAACCGAAGTTGAGTTAACACGTGTTTATTTTGTACTGTGTGGCTCTCTAATGGAACCAATGTTACCTTTACTTCCTCCCCTCCAGAGCCGTAGTCAGGACGGCTCAGGGGAGCCTTCACTTGCTAGCTCCAAGGCCAGTGCAATTTGATGGATGCTCTGGGTAATTCCCACATTTTGGGGATCTTATCTGCTGCCAATGACGAGTTAGTCTGAAATTCCACTGAGTAGTTGACATTTATTAAACTTGTACACTCATGTGAGTGTAGTCTGAATGACTAAATTAAAATAGCAGGCTTAATGGAGCAAAACGAGCGTGGCTCATCAGTTCCCATACATTCCTCCACCACAACAATTGCATCAAAAACAAAAAGTTAACTTACTACGTTATCCACACTCCACTTCAGTTTAAAAGCTATACCCCTACTTGACCACACCAGCATTCTGATCATTCCATTTGTGAATCCTGCCTCATATCTGAACTTCTGTGTCTCTCTGCCAGGCGATCTGCTGCACCTTGGTGAACTGTACCTGCGATAGTTTCAAACCTGGAAACTGAAGAAAGAGGCTGTGTGAGCACTGCAAGCATTGGGATGGGTAGCGCACGTAAGCACAGAAGATTTCTACTTACTTTGACTTTAGTTTATCATTTCTTATGGGGTGGGGAGTGTTTCATTAATCATGTAGTGTGGTGGGGGGGGCTGTTTCTATATTCATGTCTGTGTGTGGGGGGCCTGTTTTCTATATTCATGTCTGTGTGGTGGGGGGGCTGTTTTCTATATTCATGTCTGTGTGGTGGTGGGGCTGTTTCTATATTCATGTCTGTTGTGTGTGTGGGGGCTGTTTTCTAATATTCATGTCTGTGTGTGGTGTGTGGGGGCTGTTTTCCTATATTTCATGTCTGTGTGTGTGTGTGGGGGCTGTTTTCTATATTTATGTCTGTGTGTTGTGTGGGGGGGGCTGTTTTCTATTATTCATGTCTGTGTGTGGGGTGCGGTGGGTGTCGTGTGTGTGTGTGGGGGGGTGGTTTTCTATGATTTCAGGTCTGTGTTGTGTGGGGGGGCTGTTTTGCTTATAGTGTCTTGTCTGTGTGGTGCTTCGCCTGTGTTTTCTTCTTTCTCACTCCTGGCGTCCTCCACCCCTCCGTCTTCCTGCAGCTCTGAGCAAGCTGAAGCTGCACCACATGTACCAGGGCAGCCAGGTGGAGATCGTCCACTCCAACGTGGTCTTTGACATCTGCAGCCTGATGCTCTACGGGACCCAGGCAATCCCGGTCAGACTAAAGAATTCCTGCTGGACAGGCTGTGTCCAGTGTCCAAACAGAAGAGGTCATCATCCTCAACGCATTGGACTGGACCCTACAGACTACATCCGAGGATACGTCCTACAGGTGGGGGGAGGCTCTTCTTTCTTACTTTAGGACGAGGAGAGGGGAGAGAAAGGAGGACAGGAGAGGAGGAGAGAGAGGAACACAGGAGAGAGGGGGAGAAACAAAGCTTCTCTATAGGAACGCTCCTCTTCTCCTCATCCTCGTCTCTGGAGGTCTCCAGACTGATGGAGGGGAGATTTGTAAATATTATTTAGTTCCACGATTTTCCTCTCAAACTTGAGCTAGGCTGAACCACCCGGCACACAGTCAGTGTCAGCCAGCCGCTGCTCACTTCGATTAGTCCGTCATAAACTATTCAGCTTTCTCTCTGCATTTATGTTAGCTCCTCTAATGGAACACAGAGACAGAATCCTCGACAGGCAGAGCCAAGCGAATGCTGTGTGATGAAATATTGATCATGGTTACTGTATGAAGAGGCCGTGGTCTGACTTTCACAGACACCACAAAACTCCTATGTAATTACTACTGGCTGGGTGGAGGAACCTCATTCTCCTCTCTCCTTCCTCTCTGATCTCACTCCACCCTAACGTGCGTGCGTGGTGTGTGTGCGTGCGTGCGTGTGTGTGTGTGATCCATGTGTTTGTATTCATTTTTGTTGTGTGTGCACATGTCCTCTCTGATGCTGATGGAGAGAGGGAAAATCCACGTGGATTTAAATGAAGAGAAATGACAGGCAAGATGAAAGGCAGCGCTGTAATGAGGCCTCCTCCTCTCTGCATTAACTTTACAACTGAACCCTTTATTTAGACGCTCTGGGTGAAGTTCCCTAAGTACAGATCTAGGATCAACTTCCCCTCCCCAATCCTCACCTTAGCTATTAGTGGGGAAAATGCTCATTTGACCCAAGATCAGTGTCTAAGGACAAGTTCACCCTACACCTATTTAGACACAGTCAGTCTTTGGTGTGTGAATATACAGGAATAGAGCTTAATAACAGATGTATAATGCTAATGATGAAATGCTCTCTCTCTCTTTCTCTCTGCATATCAATCGCTTTCTCGCTCTCTCCTCTCCCCCCCCTCTCCACCCACCCCCTCTCCTTTCCTCCCCCTCCCCCATCTCCCTCCCCCACACCATCAACTTTCCTCTTCTTCCACCACACCCTCCTTTCCTCCCCCTCTCCCTCCCTCACACCTCTCCAGACATAGCAGGGAAGGTGTGGGACCGCTGGGCCATCATGACGTTCGAGGAGGAGATTGCTACGCTGCAGCAGTTCCTCCGCTTCGGTGAGACCAAGTCCATTGTGGAGCTGATGCGCTGCAGGACAAGGAGGGCCAGGCCGTGCTGGTCCCCAGCACCCGCACCAACTCAGATATCCGCACCTTCATCGAGCGCAGCACCCCGCCACTGCCACAGCAAACAACGTCCTGACCCCAAGGTGGAGAAAACTGTCCAAAGCGCACCACTTTGAGAACTTTATTAATAGCATGGCGTTTATGTTACCATTTCAACTGTTGGGCTCCGTGCCAGCGCCTCTCCTGGGGTCGCCACTGGGGCGCTGCCAGCAAGCAGCAAGGGGCAGATGGCACCAGGGGCAGAGACGGGGGGACGAGAACCCCAACGTCCTCCCCCTCCCGGGCCGCCTCCCACTGAGAGCAGCCTGGTGGGCTCTAGCTCCGCCTCATTCACTCTGACCTGGACAGGGGTGAGAGACAACCCTATGGACGGCCTCTCGGCCACACCCAAGATGGAGGCTGAGGACTTCCCCACCAGCGACAACTACTCGGACGGCCGCTCCCACACCCTGCACTCCCTCCATGATGAACTCTGACTTTACCCGAGATGTCCCCCATAGCAAGCTCCAACGCTCCATGGACCGGAAGAAGCGAGGTGGGGAGGAAGTCTCAAGAAGGGGCGTGTGTACTGCAGTGCGTGCGACAAGACCTTCTACGACAAGGGCACGCGTAAAAATCCACTACAACGCTGTGCACCTGAAGATCAAGCACAAGCTGCACCATCGATGGCTGCAACATGGTGTTCAGCTCGCTGCGCGAGCCGCAACCGCCACAGCGCCAACCCCAAACCCGCCGGCGCTGCACATGCCATGAACCGCAACAACCGCCGACAAGACCTGCGAGGGCGGAGCCTTTCGGGCGACGAAGACCTCCGAGAAGACTCCGAGGCAAGCGACAAACCGCGGTCTGAGTACCCCCACTCATCCATCCCGGTGTCCCTGACCTCATCCCCCGACAGCCAGAAGTCGGTTGCCAGCTACATGGTGAGTCATGTGGACTCCACCACCAGCAGCACCAAGCTGCACCACAGCAGCTCCTTCCCCAGCATGGGGCACCTGGGCCACGGCATCCTCTTCCCCAACCTGAAGACAGTGCAGCCTGTGCTMCCTTTCTACCGGAGCCTGGTGACCCCTGCCGAGCTGGCCAACAGTCCCGGCCAACACCTCCCCTCCCTCCCCGTCCTCTCCTCCTCTCTTCCCCTCAAACCTACCTCCATCACCGCCCCAGACGCCTGCGGTGCCATCATGGACCCTGTGCCCAAGAAGAAGTCGCGGAAGTCGAGCATGCCCATCAAGATCGAGAAGGAAGCGGTAGAGAGGGAGGGAAGAATGGGGGAGGACAGCGGTTCAGAGGACATGAGCCCTAAACAGGGCAGGGACAAGGAGGAGTGTGAGAGAGGGGGGGATTTGTGTACGAGACAGATGGGTGTAGAGTGGGAGAGGGAAAGAGAGGAGAGAGGAGTCATTCTAGCTGGGGAGAGAGGAGAGAGGGAGGGGGTGAAGCGGTCAAGGTCCCACAGCCCGGAGAGAGATGTGTGTGGAGGCAGGGAACAAGAGGAGGACAAAGACGAAAAACAAGAGGAGGACAGAGACCACACAGAGACAGAGGGAGAGGAGGGCGATCAACCAACCTCCCGGCACCAAGACAAGCCGTGCGACGACATGGACCACCGACTGACCAACGGCGGTTTGTTCAGACTAGGCGACATAGGGAAGGATGGACCAGAGGGCTGTATGGAAGACTACACCGACTCTAGCCTCCTGCAGTCTCGTATGGACTCTGAGGAGGGGCCACTGMACAGGGATGACCTTCCACACCACTGTGAYATCTGCAGCAAGACGTTCAACAACCAGTACAGTGTGAAGATGCACTACCGCAACGTGCACCTGAAGGAGATGCACATGTGCACGGTGGCTYGCTGCAATGCTGCCTTCCCCTCCCGCAGGAGCAGAGACAGGTGAGAGAGAACAAACARACTTCAGTCAGTTAATACTCTGTAATTTAGTTGTATAGTCTGTCAGCGATTTATGAAAGAGATTTGTCATTCTCTAGCACAATATAGGATATTTAAGCATATGATGTCAGAGGTTCTGTTGAAGTGATATGGTTAGTATGTCTTTTCAAATGATATAATAAAACCACATCAAACTGGCAGCAACCACAAATAGGTCAGTTACAGACTTATTTAACAGAGATGAATGGTCAATTAAAGATAMAATAATTGCTAAAGGTACCTTTGAAAAAACACCAACCAAGAAACAACTTTTCCTACATTTTGTGTCTTCCAGGCACAGCTCCAACCTCAACCTCCACCACAAGCTGTTGACCAAAGACCTGTACAGCCCATCACCGCGCCTCCCTCTACTCCCCAGCCTCCCTCTGCAGGGACAAAGACCCTGTCAGCCTGGACTACCGCCAGGACCTGAGAGACCTCCAGAGGGATAGAGAGCTCCAGAGAGACCCAGGCAGCCAGACGTCCGTCATCTTCAGAGGACACAACCGCATGGGCCTGGTCTTCCCCATGAGCAAGATGGCCAACCAAAGGACAGGGGAGAATGCAGGAGAGGAGCTGGAGGAGGAGGAGGGGTGGAGGAGGGGGCGGTACTCCTAAGTATACGTTCTCGTCGTACCTCCTCGTGGGGCGGCAGCGCCCGTTCCTCCTGGGACTCGGATGGGGCAGGCAGCGAGGAAGGGGAGGGGCTAGAGGAGGAGCCTCTGCCAATGGAGGAGGACAGATGGGGAAAGCTGTGACGAGATTGGTCTAGGAGGCCCCGGTGGGGAAGGATTAGGTTCGGGCGGGGAGAGGACCCTGGGCTGTGTGGGGGGAGACAGGTGGGCCGCAGGGGGGCGGAGGTGGCTCACCCATTACCTGCCACGTGTGCCAGAAGGTATACAGCAACAAGGGGACTTTCAGAGCCCACTACAAGACTGTCCACCTGCGCCTGCTGCACAAGTGTAAAGTCCCAGGCTGCGACACCACATTCTCGTCAGTACGGAGCCGCAATAGACACAGCCAGAACCCCAACCTGCACCGCAACCTGACTGGCAGTGGCGGCGGCACCACTCTAGACCAGGAGTAGGGCCTTGCCCGAGCTTCAGCTCACACAGACCCTGATTTACTCTCACTGTATTCTTTAGTCTTTGTTTATTTGACACCAGAACAGGCTTGCAGGTTAGCACTTTTTGAATAAAATCCATTGTTTTTTGGGGGAATATCTGTAGTGAGCTTGGGATTGTGGAATCCAGCTGCAATTTTCTTTGTTATGGCAGATTGTATCTGCAAATGTTACAGGACAGTATATCTCCCTGAATGTTGTGGATTTCTCCAGGTATATCAAGTTCAGCAACCTCAAATTGTTCTGAGGTACACATGAAGACCTTCTGCATTCCATTCCTTGAACACTCATTTTAGACCAATTATGTTTCCTTTCCCCTGGCAACATTTTTGAAATATGTTCTTTTAAATTGATATTTATTGATGACAGAAATGTAGAAAAACAACAATTTATTTTGGACACGAAATGACAAGTCATTTTCCTATCATGTATTTTTGTCTTGATTTAAAACACTTAAAAATCATGCATCATCTTTAAAACGTTGTACATCTCAACCCCTCTCTCTAGCTTTTTTATTTCTATGCACCAATTCTAAATAGTTAATAGTTTGCCTTACAGTCTAGTATAATTCACTCACATCCAGTTTAGGATCACCTGCCAGTTTCTAAATCACATACTGTTCAAGTGACACTTATCTCCAGTCATCAACAGTGGTGGAAAAAAAGATAAAGATACCTTTCACGAGAAAATGACTCGCGTAAAAGTGAGTCACCCAGGAAAATACTACTTGAGTAAAAGTATTTGGTTTTAATTATACTTAAATATCAAAAGTAAATGTAAAAGTATAAATCATTTCAAATTCCTTCTCTTAAGCAAACCAGAGGGCACCATTTGTTTTTTTAAATTTACAGATAGCCAGAGGCACACGCCAAAGCTCAGACATAATTTGCAAACTAAGCATTTGTGTTTAGTGAGTCCGCCAGATCAGAGGCAGTAGGGATGACCAGGGAGGTTCTCTTGATAAGTGCGTGAAWTGGACCATTTTCCTMTCCTGCTAAGCATTCAAAATTGAACAAGTACTTTTGGGTGTCAGGGAAAATGTATGGAGTAAAAAGTAKATTATTTTCTTTAGGAATGTAGTGAATTAAAAGTAAAAGTWGTCAAAAATATAAATATTAAGMTACAGATCCCCCCCAAAAAAGCTACTTAAGTAGTACTTTAAAGTATTTTTTACGTAAGTACTTTACACCACTGGTTATCAACTATAACAAGTTAAATATTTTCGGTGTTCTTCTTGGTAGTTATCGTCGACTTTCCCTGTGAGTTTACACGTATCGTTCCAATCAAAAGCGTCTGTGACATTCTAAGTGTGGCGTACGTTAGTTTCTTTGGACTGTGGTCTGTAAAGATCTTTGTTAAAAAAAAAAAAAAGTTTTATAAGTATTGTGAACTTGATCGATATAAGTTATTGTTTGATGTTGTACGTGTGGTTCTGTTCCTCTCCTATCGTTGCTGTTTCTGGATGTTGCATTATGCTAGCGTGATAACGTTGACCAAAGATTTCTCAGTCCCGAGGTGCATACGAATCCAACCGCCTCATGCWYTACGGTGTCCCTATTAGGATAGCCTCAGTCTTGGGCCGAGATTGAGGCTGTCCTAATATGGACACCGTATATTTGAGGCTTGCAGTATTAAAACAGCCTTCTCTTGACGCTCTTATCTGAAAACGCATCACAGACAGAAAAGTCCGTATTCAGACTTGGGCTGTTAAAAAGCTATTACAACTCTTGGAAGAAAACATTTATTGGAAGAACTTTTATATATTTTCATGGTCTTTTGTAATAAAGTCTGCTCACATCTTGTGCACTAGAGTGGGTGAGGGCCTCATTCTAGACATACAGACGGTCATTGTCTCCAAGAGTTGGATCATATGATATTGTACTGTGAACAAGTCAAACACTGAGAAAAACAAAACCTAACTGAAAGATAAGTAGCCAGGGCCCAATGTACACACACACCCTTCAAAACATATGGTACTAAATAATTATTGAATTGTATATTTTGTGAATAGTCATTTGTAATCTAAAAAAAAAAAAAACACGTATACTGTATCAAATATGCTAATTCTACCGGACTCATTCTGCATCTAAGAGATGTTTATTGGGAAGAAAAAGATCTCCAAAGTTACGTTCTTGTATTATTTCACAATAGTTTTTTGGTTTAGGTATTCTGCATATACACTGAGTGTACAAACATTAAAAAACCTTCCTAATATTGAGTTTCACCCCCCTCTTTTGCCCTAAGAACAGCCTCAATCTGTCGGGCATGGACTCTACAAGGTATCGAAAGCATTCCACAGGGATGCTGGCCCATGTTAACCTCCAATTCTTCAGTTATGTCAAGTTGGCTGGATGTCTTTGGGGGATGGACGCTTCTTGATACACACGGGAAACTGTTGAGCGTGAAAAACCCATCAGCGTTGCAGTTCTTGACACTCTCAAACCGGTGCGCCTGGCACCTACACACCATACACCGCTCAAAGGCACTTAAATCTTTTGTCTCGCCCATTCACCCTCTGAATGGCACACATAGAGACAACCCATGTCTCCATTGTCTCAAGGCTTAAAAATCCTTCTTTATCCTGTCTCCTCCCCTTCATCTACACTGATTGAAGTGGATTTAACAAGTGACATCAATAAGGGATCATAGCTTTCACCTGGATTCACCTGGTCAGTCTGTCATAATGTTTTGTACACTCAGTGTATATTTGACCTTATGTATTTAATTACATTGAGCTGATAAAATATCAATTTCTTTGTGAAGTTGTATGGATTTGTAAAAATAAAGTATGTGTTTTTTGATTTAATGTTACAATATTCGTTCCTACTCAATAAAAAGCCATATCTGTTAGCACGCTTTGGTCTCATTTCATATATATATTTTCTATTTCGTTTTCTTCAAGTAAATACTATCATACGATTAGCCACCTGTAACAAAATATGAATCTGCTTTATCCACAATATTTTCAGTGCCAATTTCTAGTAATATAACACACAGTTATTACATTGTCTTCTCTTTGTGGTGCTGGGAATTAAAAAAACACTACTTCATCCTCAATTATATAAAAGCTACACTTACAGGAGTATTTGTTTTATACATAACTACATAATAGAAATGAKTGCATAGTAAAATCATGTTCAGTAGGTAAGAAACGCTTTGAAACGGTACAAATGAAATGAATGTTCTTGTTGGACCTCTTCTGTTTCAAAGCGTTTTCTCCCGTTTTGTGCCCCCGTCTATCTCCTAAGGCCTACTAGTGTTCCATACCAGGTAGAACACTGAATGTGTCCCAAATAGCATTKTTTTCCCTACATAYTGCACTACTTTGAGTAGAGCCCTATAGGCCCTGGTCAAAAGCAGTGCACTATATAGGGAATAGGGTGCCATTTGGGACATATTGGCACCTTTTTTGTTGTTAACTGACTTGCCTAGTTAAATAAAAGGTCAAATAAAAAAAGATTCACTGTTGTGAGGTCACCATGCAGTGTGTTGTTATTGATTATGAGGGGTCGTCACTAGTTACCACAGCCACAAAGCCATAAACCACGCCTATTTCTATTGATCTTCTTAAAATGGGATTTTAACCTAACCCTAACCTTAACTTGGGGTGGCAGGTAGCCATTGTCGGAGGGTATAGACAGAAATGGACCAGCGATGGTAGGAGTAGTTCTGGTGGTAGGAGTAGTTCTGGTGGTAGGAGTAATAGTTCTGGTGGTAAGAGTATTTCTGATAGTAGGAGTAGTTCTGATGGTAGGAGTAGTGCTGATGGTAGGAGTAGTTCTGGTGGTAGCGGTTTGTTCTGGTGGTAGGAGTAGTTCTGATGGTAGGAGTAGTTCTGGTGGTAGGAGTAGTTCTGATGGTAGGAGTAGTTCCAGTACGTCCACACTCCCAAGTGAGGAGGATGAATCTGTTGCGCAACGAAACAAAGTGTACGTTAAAACTAATGCTGCAAAACAGAGGATGAAAGCGCTGATTGCGTAACTTTTCATTTTCAGTCAACCCACAGCTTGCATTTACATGTTTTACACAGAGCTGGCCATTACCACTTGGCTGCTGCTGAAAAGCCCAGTTCCGACAAGTGCCTCGATCCTTTATTGCTGGTGTGGGAATGTAGTACCACTCAAAGGGGGTGCGACGGTTATTTCCGTCCCCTCAGTGCACTGTATGTAGGCGACAGTAACCATAGAAAACCTTGTAGGAGGTGGATCACTTGTTCATTTCACTCCACACACTGTTRACAGCAGAATTTAAACATTTGTATCCAACTTTTTAAGTGGTGATGGAGTGATATTCGTTGGCTACATAGCCTGAGGAGGAATCTTTGTTTCTGGTATCCTGTGTTCCCAACTGGTGGGATGTAACCCACTGGTGGATCGCAGCCAATTCCTACTGAGTCGCAACCGAAGGTTAGGCGGTATAGCTAGAAACGTTGTTCTGTTTATCTTGAGGTTGGAATGAAAATTATGCATCAGCTTCAGGTGATGAATCATGGCACAACATAAGTTTAGGAACAACTGCAGCAGAAACCATATCCACAAAGAGACGTATGTTCCCAAATAATGATTTATTAGAAGAAAAAAAGTTAATAGTTTGCATGACTGACAACTACAGATAACTGTTGTTTACCAAATCAACATATTCTTTCTACATTAGATTCATAGGAGGTTGGTGGCATCTTAATTGGGGAGGACAGGCTCATGGTAATGGCTGGAGCGGAATAAGTGGAAAGGTATCAAATACATCAAACACGTGGTTTCTATGTTCCGGACAGTATTATGAGCCGTTCAGCAGCCTCCTGTGATTAGATTATAGTCTTCTCCCTTCTCTCTTCAGCTCTATAGCCTACTACACCACTATGAGTCCAACCACTGTAACAACAGACCCTCATGAGCACTGCTGCTGCTTTTGAGTCTCACATGTTCCAGAAGAGAGGGGGGGGATTTTCTGGGGCACTGACATTAGATCCCACCTCACAGTCTTGGCTATGGAGGAGTGCAGGGAGAAGGGAGACGGGAGGTGGAGGAGGGAAGGGAGAGGGGGGGGAAGGAGGAGGGTAGGGAGAGGGAGAGGGGAGAAAGGAGGAGGCATAGAGAGGGAGAGGGGGAGAAAGAAGGAGGGTGAGGCAGAGGGTAAAATTGATTGTCCACAGGGGCTTGGAAGCTGTTGAATATGATGGGGTATTACCACACCGGCACTGCAGCCAGATGCGAGCAGATGACTTTTGTTCCTACTAATACTCTAGTCTGGGGAGGCGTGGGAGGAGGGGGGGCAGGAAGAAGGAACATTTTGGAGTGCTGGACAACTGACATCCCCACTCTGTCTCAGGGATAGCACCATATTCTCTGTCCTCTAGTCAAGACTACAGCAGAACAGTGACAGTAAAAAGACAGAAATTCAATGTCAGACATTGATAGTGTTTTTAGGTAAAGGATTCTAAAACTTGTGTATTAGGAGTAAGTAGGCCAATTTTGTATGTAGGAAATAAAAATATGTAATGCCAACAAAATAAAAAAATGAATGTAACCTTTTTAGTATATTTGAAAGGGGTAGAGGGTAAAAACATGGCACATTTGAGACTAAAAACACAGTTTGAGATATTTCCACACTATGAGATTGGAATAATACTGTGAAATTGTGAAAATGATGATAATGCCATGGTAGTGTAAGAGCTGTTTAAAAAGACCGCCTGAAATGTCAGCCTGTTTTGGTGGGATGGGTTTTGACCTGCCTGGTGACATCACCAGGCGGTAAATTAGTTAATAGACCAATAAGAAAGAGTTCCAAACATCTCTGCCAATAACAGATCGTTTTCAGTTTTCCCCTCCCCACTCAGACCCCTCCCAGACAGTCCAAGTAAAATTCTTGCTTGAGAAATTGCTCTTTCCTAAGAAGCTATTTTTGTAAAAAAAAAAAAAAAATTTTAATTGAAGACAATACAGTAAGGTACTTAATTGTTACCCAGAAATGATTTGATTGTCACGCCCTGGCTATAGAGAGGTTTTTTATTCTCTATTTTGGTTAGGCAGGGTGTGACTAGGGTGGGCAGTCTATGTTTTTTCTATGTGTTGTATTTCTGTGTTTGGCCTGGTATGGTCTCCAATCAGAGGCAGCTGTCGATCGTGTCTCTGATTGAGAATCATACTTAGGTAGCCTGTTTTCCATTTTGTGTTGTGGGTGATTAATTTCTGTTTAGTGTGTGTTGCACCTGACGGAGCGTGTTCGGTTGTCACTTTGTTGTTTTTGCTTTGTAGTGTTCAGTTTACCATTAAAATGACGAACACTTACCACGCTGCGTTTTGGTCTTCACCTCCTTCCGACGACAGCCGTGACATTGATATTGACCTTTAACAACTCCATATGGGTTAGCACCAACCTAGTTTGAATTGCAAACAGCCCTGTGGATGAACAACAACCCCACTTCCCACTCTCCCAGTTTGCCAGTTATGCACTAATAGGTATAAAAAGGGGTATAGCTGCGAAAAACAAACGAATAAGATCTGTTTGAATAGAGGTCATATAGTAATAACATTCTTTTAAAGGTAAAATACTGTCTTCTTTGTGAAAATGGCTTTACATTGATAATCACCAAATTACATCATGTTCTATTTTTATAATGACAACCCTTATCCGACTGTCACTAAGAGGTTCTATAATTCAATGTATTATTATGTAACAAAAACCTGATCCACATGTTAACACGTATTTTGAGGAAAATAATTTTGAACCCAAATAGATTAAAACACCTTTGAAGTTATTATTTTTTAAATATTTTATTATTTCCACTTTCCAGTATGATAACCTTAACCAGTTTATAGCCTGCCAAGAGCCTTACCAAAATATTTTACTAACTTAAGTCTTCATATATGTACCATACACAACATGGAACAAAATATTTGATTAAATGATCAAGTATAAACCATTAAAACAATATTGAATGTGGTATACAGTACATGTGTGAGGCTTAATGTGATAACTCTCCTGAACAAAAATATAAACACATGTAAAGAGTTGGTCCCATGTTTCATGAGCTAAAATAAAATATTKCAGAAATGTTCCGTATGCACAAAAATCTTATTTCTCTATATTTTTGTGTACAAATTTGTTTACATCCCTGTTAGTGAGCATTTCTCCTTCAACGAGATAATCCATCCACCTGACAGGTGTGGCGTATCAAGAAAGCTGATGAAACAGCATGATCGTCTGAGACCAGCCCCCCGGACAGCTGATGAATCTGAGGAGTATTTCTGTCTGTAATAAAGCCCTTTTGTGGGGAAGAACTCATTCTGACTGGCTGGGCCCCTACCCAGTCATGTGAAATCCATAGATATGGGCCTAATGAATGTATTTCAATTGACTGATGTCCTTATATAAACGGTAACTCAGTGGAAATTGTGGAAATTGTTGCATGTTGCGTAAATATTTTTGTTCAGTATAAAGCTAAACATTTGGAGCCGTTTTCACAGTCACAGTTTACACCTAGTTTATGGACTAAACAACACTTCCAGGGTTGGTCCAGGACTATGCCAGAGAGGAAGAGGAGACATGAGAGGTTTTACTCTGCCCAAAATCTGTCCACGAAAAATGAATCCACGAAGTGAGACATTTTTGTATGGGGGTCAATGAGAGAGTGCCGAATTTGGTTAAAATATATATATTTAGCTATGTATGGCTTATTTGATCGAATATACGTTTTGTTATGGTTAGGTTGTTACGAGGAATGCACTGATATAAGTGGACGCACGTGGCATTCTGGCAACTTTAAGAAAAACAACTTTATATCAGAATTGTGCCTGTTGTCATAGAGATAGAGGATTCGTCATTGATATAACTTGTTTTTATATTGCCATTGCCATTGAGGGCTTCGACCATTTTGAATTAGTCAATGGGTGGGGATTCTATGAGTTGGGCGCAATCACCAATGAAGAAGAAGAAAACTGAGTACTATAAAATGAAGACAGCCTCAATGATGCTGCCCATGCTGTCAGACGCTATAATGACACAGATACACATGAGTCCCATCTCTCAATTCAATTCAAGGGCTTTATTGGCAGGAAACATATGTTACGTTGCAAAGCAGTGAAGTAGATAATATACACAAGTGAAATAACAATAAAAATTAACAGTAAACATTACACTCACAGAAGTTCAAAAATAATATAGACATTACAAATGTCATATTATATATATATACAGTGTTGTAACGATGTACAAATGGTTAAAGTACAAAAGGGAAAATAAATAAGCATAACTATGGTTGTATTTACAATGGTGTTTGTTTCACTGGTTGACCTTTTCTTGAGGCAACAGGTCAGAAATCGTACTGCTGTGATGGCACACTGTGGTATTTCACCCAGTAGATATGGGAGTTTATCAAAATCGGGTTTGTTTCGAATTCTTTGTGGATCTGTGTAGTCTGAGAGAAATTATTGTCTCTAATATGGTCATCATTGGGCAGGAGGTTAGGAAGTGCAGCTCAGTTTCCTCTATCTCTATTGACTGTGTGCACACGTATCTGCCCTCTCATTGGCTAGAATGGTCCCACCAGATCTCGCCTCCTGCCTACCTGCCTTCCATATTTGAGGACATGTATTTCCATTGTTAGAGTGTTCAATCAACTATCTTGTCAAATAATAGACAATCTTTGACTGTGCTTAATCTGTCCGGGAACCGCGCCGTTATATTTGGGCTGTGTTCAGTACAAAAGTAGTGCAACGTTCATTAACGGAAACGTATCTGTTCTGTATGGCCAGTTAAAAAACTGGAGTGGTTGGGTTGTGGGTTCAAAATGCACCGCTGCCTTTTAAATTGGCATACGTCACTCATTGTTTCAAGCCCCACTCCGATACACCCACCAAACTGAGCAAATATACCTCAAAGTATGTTCAAGAAAGTTGACGAACGTTTTGGGGAAACGTGTCGTTCAGTACAAACCGTCACGCAACGTAGTAAATGTTGAATCGAACTGAAACGCTCCTGGGAAACTGCGCTGGCTGTCCATGAGGGTTGGTTCTCTGGCATTGCTTAGTTTTACCACCACTGCTGGTTGAAACATATTGCACGATTCACATTTTCCTCTTGAGTTTGAACATGAATTTATGTAACCTTGGATTGTAGTGAACATCTTTCGATGAGTGTGACTCCTCTCTTAATCTTTATATGGCTAGATGTACATGTGCCTTCCCCATTAAACACAACATATGTGGACATATGTTATAGTTCATTTTAAACTCTACATATAAACACTTTTCTTTATAGCACTTAAACCATTCAGAATAGGCCTAAATCCGAAGCACAATACATGCTTTAACCAAAAACCAACACTAATCGACAGGATAATTTTAATCTGGAATAAAAAAAACTAAAACAAGCCCCTGAATCAGATAAATGCAATCAATATCTGTTAAAAGAGGCTATACAGAAGTTGCTGGCTAAATGTGAACCTTCAATTTTGGCCTTGTCTACATGGTTCATTAACTCATAAAATCTGAATATTTATGCTAACAGTAGAGCCCCACAGTGGAGATGTCATAATACCCATAAAGCATAGCGGTCAAACAGGGAAATGGATCCAATTGTTTTTCCACCATTCATTTTTTCCATAGGGGATGTTAGAAACACTTAAAATAAGGGCTGCATTTCGTGTAGGCTTACCCTGGCGTGACGTTTTGAAAAACCATGTAAATCTTTATCGGACAAGGTGACTTTTATCAATATATTTTTTGGGCTCTATTTCCTCTCAGATTTGAACATGCTAATTAGCATCAAAGTAGACGTCATGCAAGATTACAAATCCCTGCAAACTCCTGCACGTCATCTCTAGCTGACACCTTTGCTAACAGGTATTGTGTCAATTTAAAACTTGCACAAAACAGTTCAAAGAATTGTCCATTTAAAGAAATGTAGCTAAATTATTCATTACTACACTTAGCTAACATTAGATAGTTAATCCAGAGATTCGTACCTTTACCTTGATTCGGCAGTCTTGTYCAGATTATCATTTACATTTACATTTACATTTAAGTCATTTAGCAGACGCTCTTATCCAGAGCGACTTACAAATCATGGCATTTGTAGTTCTTATGATAGCTAATTAGCATTTCATTTTTGGGGGTAAATACAGGCAAATATATTGATAAAAGTCACTTTGTCCTAGAGAGATTTACACAGCCCTTATTTTAAGTGTTTCTACATACCCCAAGGGAAAAATAAATGGTGGGAAAATTGTTGGAGCCATTTCCCTGTTTGACCGCTAGGTTTTATGGGTATTATGACTCATACTGTGGCACTCTATATACTGTAGTTTTTGCTCATGTACATGGGAAGGTGTGCCCCTTTCTATCCAATGAGATAATCTGGGCAGAATTTCTTTAAGTGGCCCCTTTTGGATCAATAGCTTCCCCAGAAGCAAAAGTTCCTTACAGACTCTTTAATCGCGGTGTTCTTTGCACAAGGTAGTATATTGCTGCATATACTTTGGCAGTATTAGAGTTAGTTTGACACCTATGGCACTGGCAGACCTATTTTCTGCCATAATTTATTTAGCATATTTAAGTAGCCTGCAGGCTACTCAAAATGTAGGCTGTAATTGAAAACAATACAGCATTTTAAATGGTGCCTCTTTGCAAGGACAGGCAAGAAATTAGTCATGTAGTCTAGGAATTACCCATATTTTCTGTCTCTATTTGAGGAGTAGCATAATTTGGGTGAGAGTCCATGTTCTCCATGCCGCTGTCCTTTTTAAATTAATACATCCACTATTGAGGAMGTTTTTAAAATTATTATTATTATTAACGCTCTCTAAGGACTACAGTGACAGCTTCTCGACGTTGGGATTTAGGTTTTGTACCTGTATTCTTGCGCTGATCTACACATTTTCGTGCATGAGGCACCGTTTCCAGGCCTTATTCTTTGCTTTAATTATTTATTTACGTGTAAACTGCAGTCTTGCTATCAAAACATTGATGGTCGATAATTCCCATCTCTGTTGAGGGCCGAACTAAAACACCTTAATTTATTTTCATCTCAAATTGGAGTAGGCTGGCACACAGTCATTATGGCTCGTCCACGGCCGCGGGAGTACAAGGCAGGAGATTTGGTTTTTGCGAAGATGAAGGGATACCCACACTGGCCAGCGAGGGTGAGTAGGTGATGCAGCCGAGCTGAAGAGCAGGGAGGCGGGGTTGCCTGAGACAATAMCGCCGATGCTTTGGGATATATGCGATGGGCTCTTGCCGCCACCTTCTTCACCATGCGTGTTTGTCTTTSGCAGCAAAGTGCTTAGTTCACAGTGTACCTTCCTTCATCACATATTCAGCTATTGCGGGTCGCTATTTTGATACGCTGCAAACCACAATAACCAGTCATTCTTATGTTTACCATTCTTTACATTTTCCCTGTGTTTCCCAGTCAGGAAATGAGGGCGCTATTGAATGGTGTGCTACTACGTCTATTTTGAATCCGTCTTTTCCTTACGTACTGTTTTTACTTTTCAACATTCCACAAATTCCCTTGAATGCAAGCGGTTGTAATTGTATAGGCCTATAGAGTAATTAGCTAGTGTAGCAGCGATTTGGTATAGCCTACTAGAGCTAGCCTTTATAGTCAGTCAGACTTGACCTGAGGTAACCGGGTGAGCGTGAGCCCTTTCCAACAACAATGTTACATTGTAAGCGTTCTGATTACACTGTTGGCCTCAAGTGTTCTAGCATCTGCAACATTGTTTCAAGATACTGACACTTTACACTCTTATTTCTGTTGTTTGGAATATGTAGCCAATATACAGCATGGAGAATATGATGCTACTGTTTACTGGAATATTAAAGTGTGTTAATTAACAATGCAGTTCACATACACTGTTGCAGTTTGTATTATGGGTTAATTTTTGAGATCCCATGAACAGATACATCTGACTTGCATGTTATAACAGTCTCTCTCTCTCTCTCTCTCTCTCTCTCTCTCTCTCTCTCTCTCTCTCTCATCTCTATGCACTCTACATCACTCTCTCTCTCTACCCCCATTAGATTGATGAACTTCCAGAGGGAGCTGTCAAGCCACCTGCTAATAAATATCCCATATTTTTCTTTGGCACGCATGAAACGTAAGCCAACACACTACTATTATGTACCAAATGGCACCCTATTCCCTGTATAGTGCACTACCTTTGACCAGAGCCCAATGGGGTAAGTAGTGCACTACAATGGGAATATTTGGGACACATGCACACCTTTTCTTTGCAACTTTTTTTGTTAAGCATATTACCAAAAGCATCTCCTGTGGCCTATGTTATTACACTGAGACCTATGGTAATACAGTGAGGCCTATGGTATTACACTGAGGCCTATGGTATTACACGGAGGCCTATGGTATTACACTGAGACCTATGTTATTACACTGAGGCCTATGTTATTACACGGAGGCCTATGATATTACACTGCGGCCTATGTTATTACACTGAGACCTATGGTAATACACTGAGGCCTATGGTATTACACTGAGGCCTATGGTATTACACTGAGGCCTATGTTATTACACTGAGGCCTATGTTATTACACTGAGGCCTATTTATTACACTGAGGCCTATGTTATTACACTGAGGCCTAGTTTATTACACTGAGGCCTATGTTAATACACTGAGGCCTATGTTATTACACTGAGACCTATGTTATTACACTGAGGCCTATGTTATTACACTGAGGCTATGATATTACACTGCGGCCTATGTTATTACACTGAGGCCTATTTGTATTACACTGGGTCTATGGTATTACACTGAGGCCTATGTTATTACACTGAGGCCTATGTTAATACACTGAGGTCTATGGTATTACACTGAGGCCTATGTTATTACACTGAGGCCTTGTTAATACACTGAGGCCTATGTTATTACACTGAGGCCTATGTAATCTACTGAGGCCTATGTTATTACACTGAGGCCTATGATATTCACATGAGCTATGTTATACACTGAGGCCTATGTTATTACACTGAGGCCTATGTTATTACACTGCGGCCTATGTTAATACACTGAGGCCTATGTTATTACACTGAGGCCTATGGTAATACACTGAAGTCGATGTTATTACACTGAGGCCTATGTTATTACACTGAGGCCTATGTATTACACTGAGACCTATGTTATTACACTGAGGCCTATGTTATTACACTGAGCCTATGATATTACACTGCGGCCAATGTTATTACACTGAGACCTATGGTAATACACTGAGGCCTATGGTATTACACTGAGGCCTATGGTATTACACTGGGCCTATGTTATTACACTGAGGCCTATGTTATTACACTGAGGCCTATGTTATTACACTGAGGCCTATGTTATTACACTGAGGCCTATGTTATTACACTGAGGCTATGTTAATACACTGAGGCCTATGTATTACACTGAGGTCTATGTATTACCTGAGACCTATGTTTTACACTGCGGCCTATGTTATTACACTGAGGTCTATGTTATTACACTGAGGTCTATTATTACACTGAGGTCTATGGTATTACACTGCGGCCTATGTTATTACACTGAGGTCTATTGGTATTACACTGCGGCCTATGTTATTACACTGAGGCCTATGTTATTACACTGCGGCCTATGTTATTACACTGGGTCTATGGTATTACACTGCGGCCTATGTTATTACACTGAGGCCTATGTTATTACACTGAGGTCTATGGTATTACACTGAGACCTATGTTATTACACTGAGACCTATGTTATTACACTGCGGCCTATGTTATTACACTGAGGTTATGGTATTACACTGCGGCCTATGTTATTACACTGAGGTCTATGGTATTACACTGAGGCCTATGGTAATACACTGAGGCCTATGTTATTACACTGAGGCCTATGATATTACACTGAGGCCTATGATATTACACTGCGGCCTATGTTATTACACTGAGGCCTATGTTATTACACTGAGGTCTATGGTATTACACTGAGGCCTATGTTAATACACTGAGGCCTATGTTAATACACTGAGGCCTATGGTAATATTACTGAGGCCTATGTTATTACACTGAGGCCTATGATATTACACTGAGGCCTATGTTAATACACTGAGGCCTATGTTATTACACTGAGGCCTATGGTAATACACTGAAGTCAATGTTATTACTACTGCGGCCTATGTTATACACTGAGGCTATGTTATTACACTGAGGCCTATGTTAAAACACTGAGGCCTATGTTAATACACTGAGGCCTATGGTAATACCTGAAGTCTATGTTATTACACTGAGGCCTATGTTATTACACTGAGGCCTATGATATTACACTGAGGCCTATGTAATACACTGAGGCCTATGATATTACACTGAGGCCTATGGTAATACACTGAGGCCTATGATATTACACTGAGGCCTATGTTATTACACTGAGGCCTATGGTAATTACACTGAGGCCTATGCTGTTATACTGTTATAGCATGTATTTATTTATTTATTTGTACTTTTCCCCTTTCTCTCCTCAATTTCATGGTATCCAATTGGTAGTTACGGTCTTGTCTCATCGCTGCAACTCCCGTACAGACTCGGAGAGGTCGAGAGCCGTGCGTCCTCCGAACACAACCCAACCATTGCCACTTAACCCGGAAGCCAGCCGCACCAATGTGTCGGAGAAAACACCGTGCACCTGGCTACCGTGTCAGCGTGCACTGTGCTCAGCCCGCCACAGGAGTCACTAGTGCGCGATGGGGGAAGGACATCCCTGCCGGCCAAACCCTCCCCTAACCCGGACAACGCTGGGCCAATTGTGCGCCGCCCCATGGGTCTCCCGTTCGCGGCCAGCTGCGACAGAGCCTGGACTCGAACTCAGAATCCCTAGTGGCACAGCTAGCACTGCGATTCAGTGCCTTAGAACACTGCACCACTCGGGAYCCCGTTATAACACTGTATTATAGTGATCAGCAGAGAATATAGGCCTATTATAAACTGGAAAGTTTGAGCCCTGAATGCTGATTGACAGCCATGGTATATCAGACCGTATACCACGGGTATGACAACATATTTATTTTTACTGCTCTAATTACATTGGTAACCAGTTTATAATAGCAATAAGGCACCTCAGGGGTTTGTGGTTTATGGCCAATATACCACGGCTAAGGGCTGTGCCCAGGCACTCCATGTTGTGTCGTACMGAAGAACAGCCCTTAGCCGTGGTATATTGGCCATATATTAKATTCCCTTGTGCCTCACTGCTTAAATATAACACTATCTTAACTTGGGTACTTTATAGCAAATATGTTTATTGTTCGCACACACACTCTAGTTATAAACATGAGCGCTCACTTCACAAAACAGTAGCACAACTTGAGTATATAAATTACATGACGGAGTATATGTAGTACATATACTGAGTGTACAAAACATTAAGAACACCTGCTCTTTCCATGACAMAGACTGACCAGGTGAAAGCTATGATCCCTTATTGATGTCACTTGTTAAATCCATTTCAATCAGTGTACATGAAGGGGAGGAGACAGGATAAAGAATGATTTTTAAGCCTTGAGACAATTGAGACATCAAATCAAATTTATTTTTATTATATAGGCGCCTTCTTCTTACATCAGCTGAATTCCTCAAAGTGCTGTACAGAAACCCAGCCTAAAACCCCAAACAGCAAGCAATGCAGGTGTAGAAGCACGGTGGCTAGGAAAAACTCCCTAGGAAGAAACCTAGAGAGGAACCAGGCTATGAGGGGTGGCCAGTCCTCTTCTGGCTGTGGGGCGGAGATTAAAACAGAACATGGCCAAGATGTTCAAATGTTCATAAATGACCAGCATGGTCAATAATAATAATCACAGTATGTGTCGAGGGTGCAGCAAGTCAGCACCTCAGGAGTAAATGTCAGTTGGCTTTTCATAGCCGATCATTAAGAGTATCTCTACCGCTCCTGCTGTCTCTAGAGAGTTGAAAACAGCAGGTCTGGGACAGGTAGCACGTCCGGTGAACAGGTCAGGGTTCCATAGCCGCAGGCAGAACAGTTGAAACTGGAGCAGCAGCACGGCCAGGTGGACTGGGGACAGCAAGGAGTCATCGTGCCAGGTAGTCCTGAGGCATGGTCCTAGGGCTCAGGTCCTCCGAGAGAGAGAAAGAAAGAGAGAATTAGAAGAGCATACTTAAATTCACACAGGACACCGGATAAGACAGGAGAAGTACTCCAGATATAACAAACTGACCCTAGCCCCCCGACACATAAACTACTGCAGCATAAATACTGGAGGCTGAGACAGGAGGGGTCAGGAGACACTGTGGCCCCATCCGATGATACCCCGAACACGGCCAAACAGGAAGGATATAACCCCACCCACTTTGCCAAAGCACAGCTCCCACAACCACTAGAGGGATATCTTCAACCACCAACTATACCATCCTGAGACAAGGCCGAGTATAGCCCACAAAGATCTCCGCCACGGCAACAACAGTTTCCGCGTATGTATCAACAATGGTCCACCAGCCAAAGGACATCCAGCAACTTGACACAACTGTGGGAAACATTGGAGTCAACATGGAGCAGTCCCTGTGGAACGCTTTCAACACCTTGTAGAGTACATGCCTCGATGATTGAGGCTGCTCTGAGGGGAGAAGGTGTTCTTAATGTTTTGTAACACTCAGTGTAAGTTTCATTTTTGTGATGACAGATGAATGTTAGTGGTTTGGTTCTGGTCATGTTGGTATTACTGCTCACCATCTCTGTCCCACACAGGGCCTTCTGGGCCCCAGGGATCTCCTACCATACAAGGAGTACAAGGACAAGTTTGGCAAGTCCAACAAGAGGAAAGGTTTCAACGAGGTCTGTGGGAGATCGAGAACAACGCAGGGGTCAAATTCACGGCTATCAGGTCCGTCGTGCTCCTCAGTCCATTTTTGTGGATTGGCCGGCACATACAGAAGATACAAAAGTAATCAAGATATGTGGACAGTGCATTCTGAATAGCAGTTATAACTTATAAGCCAAACTCATAACTAATAACTTCTAAGCCATCAGCAACAAGGACACCACACACACACCACACACAACACGACACAACAAGCACACACACACACACACACACACACACACACACACACACACACACACACACACACAAGAGTTGTTTCTTAGTTGCTGATGTCTCATAACTGCTTGTCATAGTCCAGTGTCTACATATTATGGGCTGCTGCTTGACCTTGTTGCAGTCCTCTCCTGGAGAATTCCTTATAGAAGAGACTTCCTTTTTATTTGTTTTGCTCTCAATATTTTCTCAGTTGATCTCAATATCACATCAGTGAATAGTGTCTGCTCACTGTACTGTTCTGTAGATTCTTCTCATGTCACTATGAAGCCAAAGGTATATTTGCCACTCTGTGTGGACAATAAAGTTGTACTCTATTCTACTCTATCCTACGTTCTCAGGCCATCCAGCAGCAGAGCTTTTCCAAGACGGCGGGAGAAGGAGGAGACGTGGCAGACGGGAGCAGTGAAGGAGAGGAGAGAGATTCCATAGAGGAGGTGGAAGATGACAAAGGCAAACTGAAGGAAGACAGGGCCGGGTCCAAACGGAAAAAGACCGCCTCCTCTAAGGTACAGGTTATCACAAACTAGTTATCAGACTCAAACCTGTTATTACACTCTATCACACTGTAAACCTGTAGAACTCAACCATAGTCCTGGAGACCCACAGGGTGTGCAGATGTTTGTTCCAACCCAGCATTAACGCAGCTGGTTCAAAGACTTGATAGATGATTAGTTTGGTCAGTTGTGTTAGTGCTGGGCTATATAAAAGCCTGCCCAGCCTGTGGGAACCCAGGAACAGGGTTGAAGAACACTGGCTTAACATAAGTGGCACGATGGTCTTGTGTTTTTTGATTTTTTTGTATGAGATGGTTGCCAACAGGGTCATTTCAGGGGCATCTCTAAAGTGCATCTAAAAACTTTCAAGAGGCTTCCTCTCCTTGCCTCCTCTCCTTCATCTGCACTGACCGGACAAGGTGAAAGCAATATGACGGATGCCTTCCAACCAGGTATCTGTCTTCACCTGTTTAGCAATGTCAGCTAAATGAAGCAAACGATAAGATGAGAGGAAGCCACGTGAGACTATTGAGCTCTATCTCTAGTCTCTCCGGAGCTGTAGCTAACCTATAGGTTAAAGGTGAGAGGTCAGAGTGCAGGTGCGTATGTTCAGGTGAGCAATGGGAGGGGGGGGGGGCGCTATCATGAGCCTACTGATACAATACATTCCAAGTCGTCAGCATATCTTGAAAAATAATGCTTATGAAGTGAACTAGGAGGGTTGAGAAACGCTGATAGTTCCATTTGAATGGTATTTCCTTCATCAGGACAACACAAAGCCTATGGGCCCATACAGAGGCAGGGTGGTTGTAGGTAATGTTACTGTGGTYTCCATTGAGGCCTGGGTTYAAAAAGTCACCCACAGCCCCCTCCACCCCATCCTCGCTTAGCAACCACTGTTGCCTAGCAACTGGGTTCTATTACGCACATCTATTCGATGGAATGTAGCATTCCAGAAGACCGACCTCAGCCTCTCAAATTGGAATAGTCTAACTCGTGCTTGCATTACACAGATTAACATTTTCTTGCTTTTGTCCTTCAAAGTGCTGGCTATGCTTTTACTGTTTTGTTTAAACGCACATATCATTTGACCTGTGTTCTTTATATGTGTAGTGTGGTGTAGTGAAAGTTGAACAGATCAGCATCACACACAGAGTTGAACTGAGCTATGCAGAGCAGATGTTATGTTAATACATTATGATACTCTAACAGGATGTTAATACATTATGATACTCTAACAGGGATGTTAATACATTATGATACTCTAACAGGCGGTTAATAATTATGATGACTCTACGGGATGTTATGTTTATATCATTAGGTGATCTCTCTAAGTCACAGCGGATTTGGTTTAAATGCTACTTTATAGATACTCTCACAGGAATGTTTAATTACATTTATGGATACTAACTTACACAGGGAGATGTTATGTTTATAACATTATGAGTACGTCTAGACAGGGATGTTTAATATTACATTTATGATTAAGCTCTAACAGGAATGTTTTTAATACATTTCATTGATCACTTCTAAAAAGAGATTGTTTAATCTTATAGATCATCTCTAATAAAGTGAGCAGATCGTGATTGAGACGCACTTGGACTGGGGATTGTTTTGAACATCGTTAGCATGCTCGACCCTTTTTCAGATACCTGTACAGAACATTTTGGGGCAGAAATTATTTAAAAATTGTCCAGTTCAAAGAAATAATGTATGTCATGACTCCGGCGAAGGTCGGCTCCTCTCCTTTGTTCGGTTGCGGCGCTCGGGGGCGCGCGGTCTGACAGTCACCGGTCCTTTCTAGCCATCGCCGCTCCACCTTTCTTTTCCATTGGTTTTGTCTTGTTTTTCCGCACACCTGTTTTACATCCCTCATCACTCTACGTGTATATTATCCTCTGTTCCCCCATGTCTGTGTGTGTATTGTTTCGTGATACGTTGTGTCATGTGTCACGCTTCATGCTGGTTTTTCGCCGGGTCTTGTTTGGAACCCATGGTATTGTATGCTGTACATTATTTGTGTGACGAGTGCGCTATTCGCTTTTGCCTTTGGCGGGAGTGTCGTTACGCATTTGCGTCCGACTGTTTTCCTTCTGCCTGTTCAGTGTGCCTGTTCACTCACCTCTGCTCTCCTGCACCTGACTTCAGTTCACCAGTTGCGCACACTGTTGKCAATGGATGCATTCATTAAACTTCATTAAGTACTTACTTTATTGTTCAATGAGACTCTATGTTTCCCACATATTGCAAGACAGCAAATCATATCTGTGAAATGTTATGAAATACTTATTGATACAGTATCATGGACTCTAGCTATCCACTAGCAAAGCACGTCCATTTAGTGTTGCGTGAGTGCTGTTCTGACAAATAAGCACCTTATCACTACCTGCACACAACAACTCCCTGGTTTCAACGTCCTCAGGAAGTAGTGGTCCTCAATAGGTTCAGAACTGGCCACGGCCCATGCCTCGCCAACCTCCAGCGATGGGGCATAAAAGCAAGCCCCTTATGGCCTGTGGGGTGGAGAAAATAATGCACCACATTTTTTTGCATTCACTGAATAAATAAATAGTGCTGATCTGTGTGTGTTGTCCCCAGAAGTCGTCCAAGCTGTCRAGGATCTCGTCTGGAGAGGAGGATCTGGAGGACGGGAAAGAGGAGGATCAGAAGAGRGGATCGGAGGGGGGAGACCCCGATAACGGCATCATCCAGAACACTGCCGACAGCAAGGTGAGCCGCCCGGGGAGGTGTCAGGGTTGGGGACAATTTTAATTAAAGTCAGTTAAATCAGGAAAGGATTTGAATTTAAAATATATATATATATTTTTTTTAATAAATAGGTTCTCCTTTTCAGTTTATAAAAAAAATTATATATATATAAAATATAAAAAAATTACAACAATTAAGTCAGAATTTCAGTCTACTTCTTGAATTGACTGTCTTCAATTTGAATTGACCCCAACCATGGTGGATGTAGCCTGATCCCAGATCTGTTTGTATGCTTGGCGTGACATTGACCCTAGTTGACAAGACATTGCTGACKCATTTCAGTCACAGGTATGTTTATTCCTTCCTTAGTACCGCAAAGTGATAGTGTTGCAWGATCAACACTTGATTACTAATTTWTTTGATTTAGCAAAGATTAAAATGGAGGTGAAAATGTTGCAGATATTGTTAATTCAATGCATGAATACTGACACCAGGGGGCATGGTAGCAAAATTATTGTTCTGATTCTCTTGTATCATTCAAACAGCATTATTATATCACTTCATTGTGTCCTGTGTCACTGTCAGATACGTATGTTTCTGAGGTGTATTCTAATTGTTTAATAGGATATTTTTCAATTTGAATATTTGTATTCCTTCTGTTCCAGAACCAGTTGCTGAGAGAAGAACATTAGGTGCTGTGGACACCTGCAGAGGGAAGGGAAGGTATTCATTGTTGCTGTCACGTGATATTGGAATGGTCAAACTCCCATAATCACCACCTCTAGCACTAACTGTAATGGGCGATTCACGTCTATCTCTATAGAAAATAACACACACTACTACAGTATATCACTAAATCTGTACATCTCTGCTTCAGCCAATAGGCGCCCAGGCTGACTG